>NW_026708348.1:0-67540 GCF_902713425.1 Acipenser ruthenus
CTGCACGGCGGTTAGCCCTGGTCCCGCGTCCGTGTGAACAGCGATGAATGAATTCATTCAATGCACTTTCCCCCCCGGGTGCACGAGTGTTATGAAGCCGGGCTATCGTTCCCCGAGCTCGGCTGAACACTTGCGGCGTCCCCCGGGGGACCTGCACGGCGGTTAGCCCTGGTCCCGCGTCCCGTGTGAACAGCGATGAATGAATTCATTCAATGCACGCCCCCCCCCGGGTGCACGAGTGTTATGGGTCCCGGCTATCGTTCCCCGAGCTCGGCTGAACACTTGCGGCGTCCCCCGGGGGACCTGCACGGCGGTTAGCCCTGGTCCCGCGTCCCGTGTGAACAGCGATGAATGAATTCATTCAATGCACGCCCCCCCCGGGTGCACGAGTGTTATGGGTCCCGGCTGGAGATCCGCGAGCTCGGCTGAACACCTGCGCAAGCGCCGCTGCGGAGACCCGTTAGAAGCAGCCCCGAAGGCCAGCGAAAATAGCCGAGAGTTAAGCCCCTCCCCGCCGTGGCTTCGTCAGCCACTCGCCGCTTCAAGAGGACGGGCCTCTGGTCATGTCATGTCATAAATCACATGACCAGAGGCCGCCCATCCTGACGTTGCGGAAGTTTGCCGAAGACACAGCGGGGAGAGGCTTAACTCTCGGCTATTTTCGGACCCGGCGAGAAGGCAGCAGGACGCTCTATTCACGGCTAACTCCCCGCGGTCCCCTCTGACCGATCGGAGCCGGTTTAGCGCTCCAGGCAGTCGGATACTTTAGCGCCTCAGCAGCGGGGGCGACGACCTCTAACATTCCCCGGGGAGCTGCCCGAGTGTAAGGCCGGACCCCCGTCTGCTGGGGGAAAAAAATACCTGCACGTCCCCCCCGTGTGCACGGGTGTTATGAGCTCGGGCTGAACACTTGCTCGTCCCCCCCGCCCCCGGGGAGCTGCACGGCGGAACAGCGATGAATGAATTCATTAAATGCACTTTCCCCCGGGTGCACGAGTGTTATGGGTCCCGGCTATCGTTCCCCGAGCTCGGCTGAACACTTGCGGCGTCCCCCGGGGGACCTGCACGGCGGTTAGCCCTGGTCCCGCGTCCCGTGTGAACAGCGATGAATGAATTCATTCAATGCACGCCCCCCCCCCGGGTGCACGAGTGTTATGAAGCCGGGCTATCGTTCCCCGAGCTCGGCTGAACACTTGCGGCGTCCCCCGGGGGACCTGCACGGCGGTTAGCCCTGGTCCCGCGTCCCGTGTGAACAGCGATGAATGAATTCATTCAATGCACGCCCCCCCCCGGGTGCACGAGTGTTATGGGTCCCGGCTATCGTTCCCCGAGCTCGGCTGAACACTTGCGGCGTCCCCCGGGGGACCTGCACGGCGGTTAGCCCTGGTCCCGTCGTCCCGTGTGAACAGCGATGAATGAATTCATTCAATGCACTTTCCCCCCCGGGTGCACGAGTGTTATGAAGCCGGGCTATCGTTCCCCGAGCTCGGCTGAACACTTGCGGCGTCCCCCGGGGGACCTGCACGGCGGTTAGCCCTGGTCCCGCGTCCCGTGTGAACAGCGATGAATGAATTCATTCAATGCACGCCCCCCCCCGGGTGCACGAGTGTTATGGGTCCCGGCTATCGTTCCCCGAGCTCGGCTGAACACTTGCGGCGTCCCCCGGGGGACCTGCACGGCGGTTAGCCCTGGTCCCGCGTCCCGTGTGAACAGCGATGAATGAATTCATTCAATGCACTTTCCCCCCCGGGTGCACGAGTGTTATGAAGCCGGGCTATCGTTCCCCGAGCTCGGCTGAACACTTGCGGCGTCCCCCGGGGGACCTGCACGGCGGTTAGCCCTGGTCCCGCGTCCCGTGTGAACAGCGATGAATGAATTCATTCAATGCACGCCCCCCCCCGGGTGCACGAGTGTTATGGGTCCCGGCTATCGTTCCCCGAGCTCGGCTGAACACTTGCGGCGTCCCCCGGGGGACCTGCACGGCGGTTAGCCCTGGTCCCGCGTCCCGTGTGAACAGCGATGAATGAATTCATTCAATGCACGCCCCCCCCCGGGTGCACGAGTGTTATGGGTCCCGGCTGGAGATCCGCGAGCTCGGCTGAACACCTGCGCAAGCGCCGCTGCGGAGACCCGTTAGAAGCAGCCCCGAAGGCCAGCGAAAATAGCCGAGAGTTAAGCCCCTCCCCGCCGTGGCTTCGTCAGCCACTCGCCGCTTCAAGAGGGACGGGCCTCTGGTCATGTCATGTCATAAATCACATGACCAGAGGCCCGCCCATCCTGACGTTGCGGAAGTTTGCCGAAGACACAGCGGGGAGAGGCTTAACTCTCGGCTATTTTCGGACCCGGCGAGAAGGCAGCAGGACGCTCTATTCACGGCTAACTCCCCGCGGTCCCCTCTGACCGATCGGAGCCGGTTTAGCGCTCCAGGCAGTCGGATACTTTAGCGCCTCAGCAGCGGGGGCGACGACCTCTAACATTCCCCGGGGAGCTGCCCGAGTGTAAGGCCGGGACCCCCGTCTGCTGGGGGAAAAAAATACCTGCACGTCCCCCCCCGTGTGCACGGGTGTTATGAGCTCGGGCTGAACACTTGCTCGTCCCCCCCGCCCCCGGGGAGCTGCACGGCGGAACAGCGATGAATGAATTCATTAAATGCACTTTCCCCCCGGGTGCACGAGTGTTATGGGTCCCGGCTATCGTTCCCCGAGCTCGGCTGAACACTTGCGGCGTCCCCCGGGGGACCTGCACGGCGGTTAGCCCTGGTCCCGCGTCCCGTGTGAACAGCGATGAATGAATTCATTCAATGCACGCCCCCCCCCGGGGTGCACGAGTGTTATGAAGCCGGGCTATCGTTCCCCGAGCTCGGCTGAACACTTGCGGCGTCCCCCGGGGGACCTGCACGGCGGTTAGCCCTGGTCCCGCGTCCCGTGTGAACAGCGATGAATGAATTCATTCAATGCACGCCCCCCCCCGGGTGCACGAGTGTTATGGGTCCCGGCTATCGTTCCCCGAGCTCGGCTGAACACTTGCGGCGTCCCCCGGGGGACCTGCACGGCGGTTAGCCCTGGTCCCGCGTCCCGTGTGAACAGCGATGAATGAATTCATTCAATGCACTTTCCCCCCCGGGTGCACGAGTGTTATGAAGCCGGGCTATCGTTCCCCGAGCTCGGCTGAACACTTGCGGCGTCCCCCGGGGGACCTGCACGGCGGTTAGCCCTGGTCCCGCGTCCCGTGTGAACAGCGATGAATGAATTCATTCAATGCACGCCCCCCCCCGGGTGCACGAGTGTTATGGGTCCCGGCTATCGTTCCCCGAGCTCGGCTGAACACTTGCGGCGTCCCCGGGGGACCTGCACGGCGGTTAGCCCTGGTCCCGCGTCCCGTGTGAACAGCGATGAATGAATTCATTCAATGCACGCCCCCCCCCGGGTGCACGAGTGTTATGGGTCCCGGCTATCGTTCCCCGAGCTCGGCTGAACACTTGCGGCGTCCCCCGGGGGACCTGCACGGCGGTTAGCCCTGGTCCCGCGTCCCGTGTGAACAGCGATGAATGAATTCATTCAATGCACTTTCCCCCCCGGGTGCACGAGTGTTATGAAGCCGGGCTATCGTTCCCCGAGCTCGGCTGAACACTTGCGGCGTCCCCCGGGGGACCTGCACGGCGGTTAGCCCTGGTCCCGCGTCCCGTGTGAACAGCGATGAATGAATTCATTCAATGCACGCCCCCCCCCGGGTGCACGAGTGTTATGGGTCCCGGCTATCGTTCCCCGAGCTCGGCTGAACACTTGCGGCGTCCCCCGGGGGACCTGCACGGCGGTTAGCCCTGGTCCCGCGTCCCGTGTGAACAGCGATGAATGAATTCATTCAATGCACGCCCCCCCCCGGGTGCACGAGTGTTATGGGTCCCGGCTATCGTTCCCCGAGCTCGGCTGAACACTTGCGGCGTCCCCCGGGGACCTGCACGGCGGTTAGCCCTGGTCCCGCGTCCCGTGTGAACAGCGATGAATGAATTCATTCAATGCACGCCCCCCCCCGGGTGCACGAGTGTTATGGGTCCCGGCTATCGTTCCCCGAGCTCGGCTGAACACTTGCGGCGTCCCCCGGGGACCTGCACGGCGGTTAGCCCTGGTCCCGCGTCCCGTGTGAACAGCGATGAATGAATTCATTCAATGCACGCCCCCCCCCCCGGGTGCACGAGTGTTATGGGTCCCGGCTATCGTTCCCCGAGCTCGGCTGAACACTTGCGGCGTCCCCCGGGGGACCTGCACGGCGGTTAGCCCTGGTCCCGCGTCCCGTGTGAACAGCGATGAATGAATTCATTCAATGCACGCCCCCCCCCGGGTGCACGAGTGTTATGGGTCCCGGCTGGAGATCCGCGAGCTCGGCTGAACACCTGCGCAAGCGCCGCTGCGGAGACCCGTTAGAAGCAGCCCCGAAGGCCAGCGAAAATAGCCGAGAGTTAAGCCCCTCCCCGCCGTGGCTTCGTCAGCCACTCGCCGCTTCAAGAGGGACGGGCCTCTGGTCATGTCATGTCATAAATCACATGACCAGAGGCCCGCCCATCCTGACGTTGCGGAAGTTTGCCGAAGACACAGCGGGGAGAGGCTTAACTCTCGGCTATTTTCGGACCCGGCGAGAAGGCAGCAGGACGCTCTATTCACGGCTAACTCCCCGCGGTCCCCTCTGACCGATCGGAGCCGGTTTAGCGCTCCAGGCAGTCGGATACTTTAGCGCCTCAGCAGCGGGGGCGACGACCTCTAACATTCCCCGGGGAGCTGCCCGAGTGTAAGGCCGGGACCCCCGTCTGCTGGGGGAAAAAAATACCTGCACGTCCCCCCCCGTGTGCACGGGTGTTATGAGCTCGGGCTGAACACTTGCTCGTCCCCCCGCCCCCGGGGAGCTGCACGGCGGAACAGCGATGAATGAATTCATTAAATGCACTTTCCCCCCGGGTGCACGAGTGTTATGGGTCCCGGCTATCGTTCCCCGAGCTCGGCTGAACACTTGCGGCGTCCCCCGGGGACCTGCACGGCGGTTAGCCTGGTCCCGCGTCCCGTGTGAACAGCGATGAATGAATTCATTCAATGCACGCCCCCCCCCCGGGTGCACGAGTGTTATGAAGCCGGGCTATCGTTCCCCGAGCTCGGCTGAACACTTGCGGCGTCCCCCGGGGGACCTGCACGGCGGTTAGCCCTGGTCCCGCGTCCCGTGTGAACAGCGATGAATGAATTCATTCAATGCACGCCCCCCCCCGGGTGCACGAGTGTTATGGGTCCCGGCTATCGTTCCCCGAGCTCGGCTGAACACTTGCGGCGTCCCCGGGGGACCTGCACGGCGGTTAGCCCTGGTCCCGCGTCCCGTGTGAACAGCGATGAATGAATTCATTCAATGCACTTTCCCCCCCGGGTGCACGAGTGTTATGAAGCCGGGCTATCGTTCCCCGAGCTCGGCTGAACACTTGCGGCGTCCCCCGGGGGACCTGCACGGCGGTTAGCCCTGGTCCCCGCGTCCCGTGTGAACAGCGATGAATGAATTCATTCAATGCACGCCCCCCCCGGGTGCACGAGTGTTATGGGTCCCGGCTATCGTTCCCCGAGCTCGCTGAACACTTGCGGCGTCCCCGGGGGACCTGCACGGCGGTTAGCCCTGGTCCCGCGTCCCGTGTGAACAGCGATGAATGAATTCATTCAATGCACGCCCCCCCCCCGGGTGCACGAGTGTTATGGGTCCCGGCTGGAGATCCGCGAGCTCGGCTGAACACCTGCGCAAGCGCCGCTGCGGAGACCCGTTAGAAGCAGCCCCGAAGGCCAGCGAAAATAGCCGAGAGTTAAGCCCCTCCCCGCCGTGGCTTCGTCAGCCACTCGCCGCTTCAAGAGGGACGGGCCTCTGGTCATGTCATGTCATAAATCACATGACCAGAGGCCCGCCCATCCTGACGTTGCGGAAGTTTGCCGAAGACACAGCGGGGAGAGGCTTAACTCTCGGCTATTTTCGGACCCGGCGAGAAGGCAGCAGGACGCTCTATTCACGGCTAACTCCCCGCGGTCCCCTCTGACCGATCGGAGCCGGTTTAGCGCTCCAGGCAGTCGGATACTTTAGCGCCTCAGCAGCGGGGGCGACGACCTCTAACATTCCCCGGGGAGCTGCCCGAGTGTAAGGCCGGGACCCCCGTCTGCTGGGGGAAAAAAATACCTGCACGTCCCCCCCGTGTGCACGGGTGTTATGAGCTCGGGCTGAACACTTGCTCGTCCCCCCCGCCCCCGGGGAGCTGCACGGCGGAACAGCGATGAATGAATTCATTAAATGCACTTTCCCCCCGGGTGCACGAGTGTTATGGGTCCCGGCTATCGTTCCCCGAGCTCGGCTGAACACTTGCGGCGTCCCCCGGGGGACCTGCACGGCGGTTAGCCCTGGTCCCGCGTCCCGTGTGAACAGCGATGAATGAATTCATTCAATGCACGCCCCCCCCCCCGGGTGCACGAGTGTTATGAAGCCGGGCTATCGTTCCCCGAGCTCGGCTGAACACTTGCGGCGTCCCCCGGGGGACCTGCACGGCGGTTAGCCCTGGTCCCGCGTCCCGTGTGAACAGCGATGAATGAATTCATTCAATGCACGCCCCCCCCCGGGTGCACGAGTGTTATGGGTCCCGGCTATCGTTCCCCGAGCTCGGCTGAACACTTGCGGCGTCCCCCGGGGGACCTGCACGGCGGTTAGCCCTGGTCCCGCGTCCCGTGTGAACAGCGATGAATGAATTCATTCAATGCACTTTCCCCCCCGGGTGCACGAGTGTTATGAAGCCGGGCTATCGTTCCCCGAGCTCGGCTGAACACTTGCGGCGTCCCCCGGGGGACCTGCACGGCGGTTAGCCCTGGTCCCGCGTCCCGTGTGAACAGCGATGAATGAATTCATTCAATGCACGCCCCCCCCCGGGTGCACGAGTGTTATGGGTCCCGGCTATCGTTCCCCGAGCTCGGCTGAACACTTGCGGCGTCCCCGGGGGACCTGCACGGCGGTTAGCCCTGGTCCCGCGTCCCGTGTGAACAGCGATGAATGAATTCATTCAATGCACGCCCCCCCCCGGGTGCACGAGTGTTATGGGTCCCGGCTGGAGATCCGCGAGCTCGGCTGAACACCTGCGCAAGCGCCGCTGCGGAGACCCGTTAGAAGCAGCCCCGAAGGCCAGCGAAAATAGCCGAGAGTTAAGCCCCTCCCCGCCGTGGCTTCGTCAGCCACTCGCCGCTTCAAGAGGGACGGGCCTCTGGTCATGTCATGTCATAAATCACATGACCAGAGGCCCGCCCATCCTGACGTTGCGGAAGTTTGCCGAAGACACAGCGGGGAGAGGCTTAACTCTCGGCTATTTTCGGACCCGGCGAGAAGGCAGCAGGACGCTCTATTCACGGCTAACTCCCCGCGGTCCCCTCTGACCGATCGGAGCCGGTTTAGCGCTCCAGGCAGTCGGATACTTTAGCGCCTCAGCAGCGGGGGCGACGACCTCTAACATTCCCCGGGGAGCTGCCCGAGTGTAAGGCCGGGACCCCCGTCTGCTGGGGGAAAAAAATACCTGCACGTCCCCCCCCCGTGTGCACGGGTGTTATGAGCTCGGGCTGAACACTTGCTCGTCCCCCCCGCCCCCGGGGAGCTGCACGGCGGAACAGCGATGAATGAATTCATTAAATGCACTTTCCCCCCGGGTGCACGAGTGTTATGGGTCCCGGCTATCGTTCCCCGAGCTCGGCTGAACACTTGCGGCGTCCCCCGGGGGACCTGCACGGCGGTTAGCCCTGGTCCCGCGTCCCGTGGTGAACAGCGATGAATGAATTCATTCAATGCACGCCCCCCCCCCGGGTGCACGAGTGTTATGAAGCCGGGCTATCGTTCCCCGAGCTCGGCTGAACACTTGCGGCGTCCCCCGGGGGACCTGCACGGCGGTTAGCCCTGGTCCCGCGTCCCGTGTGAACAGCGATGAATGAATTCATTCAATGCACGCCCCCCCCCGGGTGCACGAGTGTTATGGGTCCCGGCTATCGTTCCCCGAGCTCGGCTGAACACTTGCGGCGTCCCCCGGGGGACCTGCACGGCGGTTAGCCCTGGTCCCGCGTCCCGTGTGAACAGCGATGAATGAATTCATTCAATGCACTTTCCCCCCCGGGTGCACGAGTGTTATGAAGCCGGGCTATCGTTCCCCGAGCTCGGCTGAACACTTGCGGCGTCCCCCGGGGGACCTGCACGGCGGTTAGCCCTGGTCCCGCGTCCCGTGTGAACAGCGATGAATGAATTCATTCAATGCACGCCCCCCCCCGGGTGCACGAGTGTTATGGGTCCCGGCTATCGTTCCCCGAGCTCGGCTGAACACTTGCGGCGTCCCCCGGGGACCTGCACGGCGGTTAGCCCTGGTCCCGCGTCCCGTGTGAACAGCGATGAATGAATTCATTCAATGCACGCCCCCCCCCGGGTGCACGAGTGTTATGGGTCCCGGCTGGAGATCCGCGAGCTCGGCTGAACACCTGCGCAAGCGCCGCTGCGGAGACCCGTTAGAAGCAGCCCCGAAGGCCAGCGAAAATAGCCGAGAGTTAAGCCCCTCCCCGCCGTGGCTTCGTCAGCCACTCGCCGCTTCAAGAGGGACGGGCCTCTGGTCATGTCATGTCATAAATCACATGACCAGAGGCCCGCCCATCCTGACGTTGCGGAAGTTTGCCGAAGACACAGCGGGGAGAGGCTTAACTCTCGGCTATTTTCGGACCCGGCGAGAAGGCAGCAGGACGCTCTATTCACGGCTAACTCCCCGCGGTCCCCTCTGACCGATCGGAGCCGGTTTAGCGCTCCAGGCAGTCGGATACTTTAGCGCCTCAGCAGCGGGGGCGACGACCTCTAACATTCCCCGGGGAGCTGCCCGAGTGTAAGGCCGGGACCCCCGTCTGCTGGGGGAAAAAAATACCTGCACGTCCCCCCCCGTGTGCACGGGTGTTATGAGCTCGGGCTGAACACTTGCTCGTCCCCCCCGCCCCCGGGGAGCTGCACGGCGGAACAGCGATGAATGAATTCATTAAATGCACTTTCCCCCCGGGTGCACGAGTGTTATGGGTCCCGGCTATCGTTCCCCGAGCTCGGCTGAACACTTGCGGCGTCCCCCGGGGGACCTGCACGGCGGTTAGCCCTGGTCCCGCGTCCCGTGGTGAACAGCGATGAATGAATTCATTCAATGCACGCCCCCCCCCCGGGTGCACGAGTGTTATGAAGCCGGGCTATCGTTCCCCGAGCTCGGCTGAACACTTGCGGCGTCCCCCGGGGGACCTGCACGGCGGTTAGCCCTGGTCCCGCGTCCCGTGTGAACAGCGATGAATGAATTCATTCAATGCACGCCCCCCCCCGGGTGCACGAGTGTTATGGGTCCCGGCTATCGTTCCCCGAGCTCGGCTGAACACTTGCGGCGTCCCCCGGGGGACCTGCACGGCGGTTAGCCCTGGTCCCGCGTCCCGTGTGAACAGCGATGAATGAATTCATTCAATGCACTTTCCCCCCCGGGTGCACGAGTGTTATGAAGCCGGGCTATCGTTCCCCGAGCTCGGCTGAACACTTGCGGCGTCCCCCGGGGGACCTGCACGGCGGTTAGCCCTGGTCCCGCGTCCCGTGTGAACAGCGATGAATGAATTCATTCAATGCACGCCCCCCCCCGGGTGCACGAGTGTTATGGGTCCCGGCTATCGTTCCCCGAGCTCGGCTGAACACTTGCGGCGTCCCCCGGGGGACCTGCACGGCGGTTAGCCCTGGTCCCGCGTCCCGTGTGAACAGCGATGAATGAATTCATTCAATGCACTTTCCCCCCCGGGTGCACGAGTGTTATGAAGCCGGGCTATCGTTCCCCGAGCTCGGCTGAACACTTGCGGCGTCCCCCGGGGGACCTGCACGGCGGTTAGCCCTGGTCCCGCGTCCCGTGTGAACAGCGATGAATGAATTCATTCAATGCACGCCCCCCCCCCGGGTGCACGAGTGTTATGGGTCCCAGCTATCGTTCCCCGAGCTCGGCTGAACACTTGCGGCGTCCCCCGGGGGACCTGCACGGCGGTTAGCCCTGGTCCCGCGTCCCGTGTGAACAGCGATGAATGAATTCATTCAATGCACGCCCCCCCCCGGGTGCACGAGTGTTATGGGTCCCGGCTGGAGATCCGCGAGCTCGGCTGAACACCTGCGCAAGCGCCGCTGCGGAGACCCGTTAGAAGCAGCCCCGAAGGCCAGCGAAAATAGCCGAGAGTTAAGCCCCTCCCCGCCGTGGCTTCGTCAGCCACTCGCCGCTTCAAGAGGGACGGGCCTCTGGTCATGTCATGTCATAAATCACATGACCAGAGGCCCGCCCATCCTGACGTTGCGGAAGTTTGCCGAAGACACAGCGGGGAGAGGCTTAACTCTCGGCTATTTTCGGACCCGGCGAGAAGGCAGCAGGACGCTCTATTCACGGCTAACTCCCCGCGGTCCCCTCTGACCGATCGGAGCCGGTTTAGCGCTCCAGGCAGTCGGATACTTTAGCGCCTCAGCAGCGGGGGCGACGACCTCTAACATTCCCCGGGGAGCTGCCCGAGTGTAAGGCCGGGACCCCCGTCTGCTGGGGGAAAAAAATACCTGCACGTCCCCCCCCGTGTGCACGGGTGTTATGAGCTCGGGCTGAACACTTGCTCGTCCCCCCCGCCCCCGGGGAGCTGCACGGCGGAACAGCGATGAATGAATTCATTAAATGCACTTTCCCCCCGGGTGCACGAGTGTTATGGGTCCCGGCTATCGTTCCCCGAGCTCGGCTGAACACTTGCGGCGTCCCCCGGGGGACCTGCACGGCGGTTAGCCCTGGTCCCGCGTCCCGTGTGAACAGCGATGAATGAATTCATTCAATGCACGCCCCCCCCCCGGGTGCACGAGTGTTATGAAGCCGGGCTATCGTTCCCCGAGCTCGGCTGAACACTTGCGGCGTCCCCCGGGGGACCTGCACGGCGGTTAGCCCTGGTCCCGCGTCCCGTGTGAACAGCGATGAATGAATTCATTCAATGCACGCCCCCCCCCGGGTGCACGAGTGTTATGGGTCCCGGCTATCGTTCCCCGAGCTCGGCTGAACACTTGCGGCGTCCCCCGGGGGACCTGCACGGCGGTTAGCCCTGGTCCCGCGTCCCGTGTGAACAGCGATGAATGAATTCATTCAATGCACTTTCCCCCCCGGGTGCACGAGTGTTATGAAGCCGGGCTATCGTTCCCCGAGCTCGGCTGAACACTTGCGGCGTCCCCCGGGGGACCTGCACGGCGGTTAGCCCTGGTCCCGCGTCCCGTGTGAACAGCGATGAATGAATTCATTCAATGCACGCCCCCCCCCCGGGTGCACGAGTGTTATGGGTCCCGGCTATCGTTCCCCGAGCTCGGCTGAACACTTGCGGCGTCCCCCGGGGGACCTGCACGGCGGTTAGCCCTGGTCCCGCGTCCCGTGTGAACAGCGATGAATGAATTCATTCAATGCACGCCCCCCCCCGGGTGCACGAGTGTTATGGGTCCCGGCTGGAGATCCGCGAGCTCGGCTGAACACCTGCGCAAGCGCCGCTGCGGAGACCCGTTAGAAGCAGCCCCGAAGGCCAGCGAAAATAGCCGAGAGTTAAGCCCCTCCCCGCCGTGGCTTCGTCAGCCACTCGCCGCTTCAAGAGGGACGGGCCTCTGGTCATGTCATGTCATAAATCACATGACCAGAGGCCCGCCCATCCTGACGTTGCGGAAGTTTGCCGAAGACACAGCGGGGAGAGGCTTAACTCTCGGCTATTTTCGGACCCGGCGAGAAGGCAGCAGGACGCTCTATTCACGGCTAACTCCCCGCGGTCCCCTCTGACCGATCGGAGCCGGTTTAGCGCTCCAGGCAGTCGGATACTTTAGCGCCTCAGCAGCGGGGGCGACGACCTCTAACATTCCCCGGGGAGCTGCCCGAGTGTAAGGCCGGGACCCCCGTCTGCTGGGGGAAAAAAATACCTGCACGTCCCCCCCCGTGTGCACGGGTGTTATGAGCTCGGGCTGAACACTTGCTCGTCCCCCCCGCCCCCGGGGAGCTGCACGGCGGAACAGCGATGAATGAATTCATTAAATGCACTTTCCCCCCGGGTGCACGAGTGTTATGGGTCCCGGCTATCGTTCCCCGAGCTCGGCTGAACACTTGCGGCGTCCCCCGGGGGACCTGCACGGCGGTTAGCCCTGGTCCCGCGTCCCGTGTGAACAGCGATGAATGAATTCATTCAATGCACGCCCCCCCCCCGGGTGCACGAGTGTTATGAAGCCGGGCTATCGTTCCCCGAGCTCGGCTGAACACTTGCGGCGTCCCCCGGGGGACCTGCACGGCGGTTAGCCCTGGTCCCGCGTCCCGTGTGAACAGCGATGAATGAATTCATTCAATGCACGCCCCCCCCCGGGTGCACGAGTGTTATGGGTCCCGGCTATCGTTCCCCGAGCTCGGCTGAACACTTGCGGCGTCCCCCGGGGGACCTGCACGGCGGTTAGCCCTGGTCCCGCGTCCCGTGTGAACAGCGATGAATGAATTCATTCAATGCACTTTCCCCCCCGGGTGCACGAGTGTTATGAAGCCGGGCTATCGTTCCCCGAGCTCGGCTGAACACTTGCGGCGTCCCCCGGGGGACCTGCACGGCGGTTAGCCCTGGTCCCGCGTCCCGTGTGAACAGCGATGAATGAATTCATTCAATGCACGCCCCCCCCCGGGTGCACGAGTGTTATGGGTCCCGGCTGGAGATCCGCGAGCTCGGCTGAACACCTGCGCAAGCGCCGCTGCGGAGACCCGTTAGAAGCAGCCCCGAAGGCCAGCGAAAATAGCCGAGAGTTAAGCCCCTCCCCGCCGTGGCTTCGTCAGCCACTCGCCGCTTCAAGAGGGACGGGCCTCTGGTCATGTCATGTCATAAATCACATGACCAGAGGCCCGCCCATCCTGACGTTGCGGAAGTTTGCCGAAGACACAGCGGGGAGAGGCTTAACTCTCGGCTATTTTCGGACCCGGCGAGAAGGCAGCAGGACGCTCTATTCACGGCTAACTCCCCGCGGTCCCCTCTGACCGATCGGAGCCGGTTTAGCGCTCCAGGCAGTCGGATACTTTAGCGCCTCAGCAGCGGGGGCGACGACCTCTAACATTCCCCGGGGAGCTGCCCGAGTGTAAGGCCGGGACCCCCGTCTGCTGGGGGAAAAAAATACCTGCACGTCCCCCCCCGTGTGCACGGGTGTTATGAGCTCGGGCTGAACACTTGCTCGTCCCCCCCCGCCCCCGGGGAGCTGCACGGCGGAACAGCGATGAATGAATTCATTAAATGCACTTTCCCCCCGGGTGCACGAGTGTTATGGGTCCCGGCTATCGTTCCCCGAGCTCGGCTGAACACTTGCGGCGTCCCCCGGGGGACCTGCACGGCGGTTAGCCCTGGTCCCGCGTCCCGTGTGAACAGCGATGAATGAATTCATTCAATGCACGCCCCCCCCCCGGGTGCACGAGTGTTATGAAGCCGGGCTATCGTTCCCCGAGCTCGGCTGAACACTTGCGGCGTCCCCCGGGGGACCTGCACGGCGGTTAGCCCTGGTCCCGCGTCCCGTGTGAACAGCGATGAATGAATTCATTCAATGCACGCCCCCCCCCGGGTGCACGAGTGTTATGGGTCCCGGCTATCGTTCCCCGAGCTCGGCTGAACACTTGCGGCGTCCCCCGGGGGACCTGCACGGCGGTTAGCCCTGGTCCCGCGTCCCGTGTGAACAGCGATGAATGAATTCATTCAATGCACTTTCCCCCCCGGGTGCACGAGTGTTATGAAGCCGGGCTATCGTTCCCCGAGCTCGGCTGAACACTTGCGGCGTCCCCCGGGGGACCTGCACGGCGGTTAGCCCTGGTCCCGCGTCCCGTGTGAACAGCGATGAATGAATTCATTCAATGCACGCCCCCCCCCGGGTGCACGAGTGTTATGGGTCCCGGCTGGAGATCCGCGAGCTCGGCTGAACACCTGCGCAAGCGCCGCTGCGGAGACCCGTTAGAAGCAGCCCCGAAGGCCAGCGAAAATAGCCGAGAGTTAAGCCCCTCCCCGCCGTGGCTTCGTCAGCCACTCGCCGCTTCAAGAGGGACGGGCCTCTGGTCATGTCATGTCATAAATCACATGACCAGAGGCCCGCCCATCCTGACGTTGCGGAAGTTTGCCGAAGACACAGCGGGGAGAGGCTTAACTCTCGGCTATTTTCGGACCCGGCGAGAAGGCAGCAGGACGCTCTATTCACGGCTAACTCCCCGCGGTCCCCTCTGACCGATCGGAGCCGGTTTAGCGCTCCAGGCAGTCGGATACTTTAGCGCCTCAGCAGCGGGGGCGACGACCTCTAACATTCCCCGGGGAGCTGCCCGAGTGTAAGGCCGGGACCCCCGTCTGCTGGGGGAAAAAAATACCTGCACGTCCCCCCCCGTGTGCACGGGTGTTATGAGCTCGGGCTGAACACTTGCTCGTCCCCCCCGCCCCCGGGGAGCTGCACGGCGGAACAGCGATGAATGAATTCATTAAATGCACTTTCCCCCCGGGTGCACGAGTGTTATGGGTCCCGGCTATCGTTCCCCGAGCTCGGCTGAACACTTGCGGCGTCCCCCGGGGGACCTGCACGGCGGTTAGCCCTGGTCCCGCGTCCCGTGTGAACAGCGATGAATGAATTCATTCAATGCACGCCCCCCCCCCCGGGTGCACGAGTGTTATGAAGCCGGGCTATCGTTCCCCGAGCTCGGCTGAACACTTGCGGCGTCCCCCGGGGGACCTGCACGGCGGTTAGCCCTGGTCCCGCGTCCCGTGTGAACAGCGATGAATGAATTCATTCAATGCACGCCCCCCCCCGGGTGCACGAGTGTTATGGGTCCCGGCTATCGTTCCCCGAGCTCGGCTGAACACTTGCGGCGTCCCCCGGGGGACCTGCACGGCGGTTAGCCCTGGTCCCGCGTCCCGTGTGAACAGCGATGAATGAATTCATTCAATGCACTTTCCCCCCCGGGTGCACGAGTGTTATGAAGCCGGGCTATCGTTCCCCGAGCTCGGCTGAACACTTGCGGCGTCCCCCGGGGGACCTGCACGGCGGTTAGCCCTGGTCCCGCGTCCCGTGTGAACAGCGATGAATGAATTCATTCAATGCACGCCCCCCCCCGGGTGCACGAGTGTTATGGGTCCCGGCTATCGTTCCCCGAGCTCGGCTGAACACTTGCGGCGTCCCCCGGGGGACCTGCACGGCGGTTAGCCCTGGTCCCGCGTCCCGTGTGAACAGCGATGAATGAATTCATTCAATGCACGCCCCCCCCCGGGTGCACGAGTGTTATGGGTCCCGGCTGGAGATCCGCGAGCTCGGCTGAACACCTGCGCAAGCGCCGCTGCGGAGACCCGTTAGAAGCAGCCCCGAAGGCCAGCGAAAATAGCCGAGAGTTAAGCCCCTCCCCGCCGTGGCTTCGTCAGCCACTCGCCGCTTCAAGAGGGACGGGCCTCTGGTCATGTCATGTCATAAATCACATGACCAGAGGCCCGCCCATCCTGACGTTGCGGAAGTTTGCCGAAGACACAGCGGGGAGAGGCTTAACTCTCGGCTATTTTCGGACCCGGCGAGAAGGCAGCAGGACGCTCTATTCACGGCTAACTCCCCGCGGTCCCCTCTGACCGATCGGAGCCGGTTTAGCGCTCCAGGCAGTCGGATACTTTAGCGCCTCAGCAGCGGGGGCGACGACCTCTAACATTCCCCGGGGAGCTGCCCGAGTGTAAGGCCGGGACCCCCGTCTGCTGGGGGAAAAAAATACCTGCACGTCCCCCCCCGTGTGCACGGGTGTTATGAGCTCGGGCTGAACACTTGCTCGTCCCCCCCGCCCCCGGGGAGCTGCACGGCGGAACAGCGATGAATGAATTCATTAAATGCACTTTCCCCCCGGGTGCACGAGTGTTATGGGTCCCGGCTATCGTTCCCCGAGCTCGGCTGAACACTTGCGGCGTCCCCCGGGGGACCTGCACGGCGGTTAGCCCTGGTCCCGCGTCCCGTGTGAACAGCGATGAATGAATTCATTCAATGCACGCCCCCCCCCCGGGTGCACGAGTGTTATGAAGCCGGGCTATCGTTCCCCGAGCTCGGCTGAACACTTGCGGCGTCCCCCGGGGGACCTGCACGGCGGTTAGCCCTGGTCCCGCGTCCCGTGTGAACAGCGATGAATGAATTCATTCAATGCACGCCCCCCCCCGGGTGCACGAGTGTTATGGGTCCCGGCTATCGTTCCCCGAGCTCGGCTGAACACTTGCGGCGTCCCCCGGGGGACCTGCACGGCGGTTAGCCCTGGTCCCGCGTCCCGTGTGAACAGCGATGAATGAATTCATTCAATGCACTTTCCCCCCCGGGTGCACGAGTGTTATGAAGCCGGGCTATCGTTCCCCGAGCTCGGCTGAACACTTGCGGCGTCCCCCGGGGGACCTGCACGGCGGTTAGCCCTGGTCCCGCGTCCCGTGTGAACAGCGATGAATGAATTCATTCAATGCACGCCCCCCCCCGGGTGCACGAGTGTTATGGGTCCCGGCTGGAGATCCGCGAGCTCGGCTGAACACCTGCGCAAGCGCCGCTGCGGAGACCCGTTAGAAGCAGCCCCGAAGGCCAGCGAAAATAGCCGAGAGTTAAGCCCCTCCCCGCCGTGGCTTCGTCAGCCACTCGCCGCTTCAAGAGGGACGGGCCTCTGGTCATGTCATGTCATAAATCACATGACCAGAGGCCCGCCCATCCTGACGTTGCGGAAGTTTGCCGAAGACACAGCGGGGAGAGGCTTAACTCTCGGCTATTTTCGGACCCGGCGAGAAGGCAGCAGGACGCTCTATTCACGGCTAACTCCCCGCGGTCCCCTCTGACCGATCGGAGCCGGTTTAGCGCTCCAGGCAGTCGGATACTTTAGCGCCTCAGCAGCGGGGGCGACGACCTCTAACATTCCCCGGGGAGCTGCCCGAGTGTAAGGCCGGGACCCCCGTCTGCTGGGGGAAAAAAATACCTGCACGTCCCCCCCCGTGTGCACGGGTGTTATGAGCTCGGGCTGAACACTTGCTCGTCCCCCCCGCCCCCGGGGAGCTGCACGGCGGAACAGCGATGAATGAATTCATTAAATGCACTTTCCCCCCGGGTGCACGAGTGTTATGGGTCCCGGCTATCGTTCCCCGAGCTCGGCTGAACACTTGCGGCGTCCCCCGGGGGACCTGCACGGCGGTTAGCCCTGGTCCCGCGTCCCGTGTGAACAGCGATGAATGAATTCATTCAATGCACGCCCCCCCCCCGGGTGCACGAGTGTTATGAAGCCGGGCTATCGTTCCCCGAGCTCGGCTGAACACTTGCGGCGTCCCCCGGGGGACCTGCACGGCGGTTAGCCCTGGTCCCGCGTCCCGTGTGAACAGCGATGAATGAATTCATTCAATGCACGCCCCCCCCCGGGTGCACGAGTGTTATGGGTCCCGGCTATCGTTCCCCGAGCTCGGCTGAACACTTGCGGCGTCCCCCGGGGGACCTGCACGGCGGTTAGCCCTGGTCCCGCGTCCCGTGTGAACAGCGATGAATGAATTCATTCAATGCACTTTCCCCCCCGGGTGCACGAGTGTTATGAAGCCGGGCTATCGTTCCCCGAGCTCGGCTGAACACTTGCGGCGTCCCCCGGGGGACCTGCACGGCGGTTAGCCCTGGTCCCGCGTCCCGTGTGAACAGCGATGAATGAATTCATTCAATGCACGCCCCCCCCCGGGTGCACGAGTGTTATGGGTCCCGGCTATCGTTCCCCGAGCTCGGCTGAACACTTGCGGCGTCCCCCGGGGGACCTGCACGGCGGTTAGCCCTGGTCCCGCGTCCCGTGTGAACAGCGATGAATGAATTCATTCAATGCACTTTCCCCCCCGGGTGCACGAGTGTTATGAAGCCGGGCTATCGTTCCCCGAGCTCGGCTGAACACTTGCGGCGTCCCCCGGGGGACCTGCACGGCGGTTAGCCCTGGTCCCGCGTCCCGTGTGAACAGCGATGAATGAATTCATTCAATGCACGCCCCCCCCCGGGTGCACGAGTGTTATGGGTCCCGGCTATCGTTCCCCGAGCTCGGCTGAACACTTGCGGCGTCCCCCGGGGGACCTGCACGGCGGTTAGCCCTGGTCCCGCGTCCCGTGTGAACAGCGATGAATGAATTCATTCAATGCACGCCCCCCCCCGGGTGCACGAGTGTTATGGGTCCCGGCTGGAGATCCGCGAGCTCGGCTGAACACCTGCGCAAGCGCCGCTGCGGAGACCCGTTAGAAGCAGCCCCGAAGGCCAGCGAAAATAGCCGAGAGTTAAGCCCCTCCCCGCCGTGGCTTCGTCAGCCACTCGCCGCTTCAAGAGGGACGGGCCTCTGGTCATGTCATGTCATAAATCACATGACCAGAGGCCCGCCCATCCTGACGTTGCGGAAGTTTGCCGAAGACACAGCGGGGAGAGGCTTAACTCTCGGCTATTTTCGGACCCGGCGAGAAGGCAGCAGGACGCTCTATTCACGGCTAACTCCCCGCGGTCCCCTCTGACCGATCGGAGCCGGTTTAGCGCTCCAGGCAGTCGGATACTTTAGCGCCTCAGCAGCGGGGGCGACGACCTCTAACATTCCCCGGGGAGCTGCCCGAGTGTAAGGCCGGGACCCCCGTCTGCTGGGGGAAAAAAAATACCTGCACGTCCCCCCCCGTGTGCACGGGTGTTATGAGCTCGGGCTGAACACTTGCTCGTCCCCCCCGCCCCCGGGGAGCTGCACGGCGGAACAGCGATGAATGAATTCATTAAATGCACTTTCCCCCCGGGTGCACGAGTGTTATGGGTCCGGCTATCGTTCCCCGAGCTCGGCTGAACACTTGCGGCGTCCCCCGGGGGACCTGCACGGCGGTTAGCCCTGGTCCCGCGTCCCGTGTGAACAGCGATGAATGAATTCATTCAATGCACGCCCCCCCCCCGGGTGCACGAGTGTTATGAAGCCGGGCTATCGTTCCCCGAGCTCGGCTGAACACTTGCGGCGTCCCCCGGGGGACCTGCACGGCGGTTAGCCCTGGTCCCGCGTCCCGTGTGAACAGCGATGAATGAATTCATTCAATGCACGCCCCCCCCCGGGTGCACGAGTGTTATGGGTCCCGGCTATCGTTCCCCGAGCTCGGCTGAACACTTGCGGCGTCCCCCGGGGGACCTGCACGGCGGTTAGCCCTGGTCCCGCGTCCCGTGTGAACAGCGATGAATGAATTCATTCAATGCACTTTCCCCCCCGGGTGCACGAGTGTTATGAAGCCGGGCTATCGTTCCCCGAGCTCGGCTGAACACTTGCGGCGTCCCCCGGGGGACCTGCACGGCGGTTAGCCCTGGTCCCGCGTCCCCGTGTGAACAGCGATGAATGAATTCATTCAATGCACGCCCCCCCCCGGGTGCACGAGTGTTATGGGTCCCGGCTATCGTTCCCCGAGCTCGGCTGAACACTTGCGGCGTCCCCCGGGGGACCTGCACGGCGGTTAGCCCTGGTCCCGCGTCCCGTGTGAACAGCGATGAATGAATTCATTCAATGCACGCCCCCCCCCGGGTGCACGAGTGTTATGGGTCCCGGCTATCGTTCCCCGAGCTCGGCTGAACACTTGCGGCGTCCCCCGGGGGACCTGCACGGCGGTTAGCCCTGGTCCCGCGTCCCGTGTGAACAGCGATGAATGAATTCATTCAATGCACTTTCCCCCCCGGGTGCACGAGTGTTATGAAGCCGGGCTATCGTTCCCCGAGCTCGGCTGAACACTTGCGGCGTCCCCCGGGGGACCTGCACGGCGGTTAGCCCTGGTCCCGCGTCCCGTGTGAACAGCGATGAATGAATTCATTCAATGCACGCCCCCCCCCGGGTGCACGAGTGTTATGGGTCCCGGCTATCGTTCCCCGAGCTCGGCTGAACACTTGCGGCGTCCCCCGGGGGACCTGCACGGCGGTTAGCCCTGGTCCCGCGTCCCGTGTGAACAGCGATGAATGAATTCATTCAATGCACGGCCCCCCCCCGGGTGCACGAGTGTTATGGGTCCCGGCTGGAGATCCGCGAGCTCGGGCTGAACACTTGCTCGTCCCCTGCAGTGTTTTTAGAAGAATTCCCGCAGAAATCGGATTTTTTTGAGCAATTCAAATAAGAGTAACAGCATTTGCATCCCCGGTGTCATAAATATTTTCCACCAGTAGATGGCAGCAGCCCCTAGAATTGGAGTCGGCAACCATTCAAATACTTGAAAAAGTACATTTTAATGAGTTTTTAAGCCAATTTTGGCAGGCTCTCAAAGAATCAGCGAATGTGGTAGGGGGCTGAAAATTGCTACAGAGTACCTGTAGGACATGCAGATAAGTGGTGGAAAAGCACAGGTTGCTGGGCCTTTCGGTTCCGACGCTGCCCCTGTCCTTAAATGCCACTTCTAAGTGCACTGCAGGCCCCTTGAAAAAGTACATTTGGAAGGATTTTGAAGCGATGCAAGCAGGTAGAAACACCATTCCAAGGGCTGTAGTATCAGACTAACAGCCTGTAACTGAGCCCATGGTTTTTAGAGCGATTCCTACAAAATTCAGCTTTTTTCCCATTCAACTAAGGCGACCGCTGCTTTAAGCCTATGGGTCATTTGTAACAATTTTGGCAGGCTCTCAAAGAATCAGCGAATGTGGTAGGTGGCTGAAAATTGCTACAGAGTACCTGTAGGACATGCAGATAAGTGGTGGAAAAGCACAGGTTGCTGGGCCTTTCGGTTCCGACGCTGCCCCTGTCCTTAAATGCCACTTCTAAGTGCACTGCAGGCCCCTTGAAAAAGTACATTTGGAAGGATTTTGAAGCGATGCAAGCAGGTAGAAACACCATTCCAAGGGCTGTAGTATCAGACTAACAGCCTGTAACTGAGCCCAGGGTTTTTAGAGCGATTCCTACAAAATTCAGCTTTTTTCCGTTTCTGTTTTTTACGTTTTCTGGTGAAAACGCCTATACGTTTCAATGGGAATCACATTAAAATTAATATTTCAATAACCCCTGGAGCTACCACCTCATACGAGGTATCGTTGGATAGGTATGATTGCAAGCTACAAAACAACACCGCACTCGAGTTTTTATTCGACTGCTACACTAAATAACGACCTTAAATAGGTTTCGTTTACATTTGGCGAAAAAACGTCCCGTTCAGGTTTTTTTTTTTTTTTTTTTTTTTTAATATTTAAATAACCACAGGTGGTATCAATTGAATCAAGGTATGCCTGTAAAGGTATTACTGCGAGCTACAAAACAAGACCTTTAGCACGGAAACGAGTGTGACCCTAACCCTAACCCTGAGTCACACTAGTTTTGATGGGCCACAGATGGAGCTGCGTGCCTGCAACGGAGACTGGGAGAGCTGGAGAGTGGGAGAGCTGGAGAGTGGGAGAGCTTGGGAGTGGAACGGCACTTGCATCCCAGTCGGATGCTGGGCTTTGGGACGCTCCATCCTTTTCACCGGCCATGGATGCGGCCAGGGCAGGGGGATGGATGCCTGGGACACAAGCCCAGTGCGGGGAGCTGCACGGCGGTTCGCCGGTGCCCCGCGTCCCGGGTGAACAGCGATTAATGAATTAATTAAATGCACGTCCCCCCCGGGTGCACGAGTGTTCTGAGGCCGGGTTGCAGTTCCGCGAGCTCGGGCGTGGGACGGCACTTGCATCCCAGTCGGATGCTGGGCTTTGGGACGCTCCATCCTTTTCACCGGCCATGGATGCGGCCAGGGCAGGGGGATGGATGCCTGGGACACAAGCCCAGTGCGGGGAGCTGCACGGCGGTTCGCCGGTGCCCCGCGTCCCAGGTGAACAGCGATTAATGAATTAATTAAATGCACGTCCCCCCCGGGTGCACGAGTGTTCTGAGGCCGGGTTGCAGTTCCGCGAGCTCGGGCGTGGGACGGCACTTGCATCCCAGTCGGATGCTGGGCTTTGGGACGCTCCATCCTTTTCACCGGCCATGGATGCGGCCAGGGCAGGGGGATGGATGCCTGGGACACAAGCCCAGTGCGGGGACCTGCACTGCGGTTAGCCCTGGTCCCGCGTCCCGTGTGAACAGCGATGAATGAATTCATTCAATGCACGCCCCCCCCCGGGTGCACGAGTGTTATGAAGCCGGGCTATCGTTCCCCGAGCTCGGCTGAACACTTGCGGCGTCCCCCGGGGGACCTGCACGGCGGTTAGCCCTGGTCCCGCGTCCCGTGTGAACAGCGATGAATGAATTCATTCAATGCACGCCCCCCCCCGGGTGCACGAGTGTTATGGGTCCCGGCTATCGTTCCCCGAGCTCGGCTGAACACTTGCGGCGTCCCCCGGGGGACCTGCACGGCGGTTAGCCCTGGTCCCGCGTCCCGTGTGAACAGCGATGAATGAATTCATTCAATGCACTTTCCCCCCCGGGTGCACGAGTGTTATGAAGCCGGGCTATCGTTCCCCGAGCTCGGCTGAACACTTGCGGCGTCCCCCGGGGGACCTGCACGGCGGTTAGCCCTGGTCCCGCGTCCCGTGTGAACAGCGATGAATGAATTCATTCAATGCACTTTCCCCCCCGGGTGCACGAGTGTTATGAAGCCGGGCTATCGTTCCCCGAGCTCGGCTGAACACTTGCGGCGTCCCCCGGGGGACCTGCACGGCGGTTAGCCCTGGTCCCGCGTCCCGTGTGAACAGCGATGAATGAATTCATTCAATGCACTTTCCCCCCCGGGTGCACGAGTGTTATGAAGCCGGGCTATCGTTCCCCGAGCTCGGCTGAACACTTGCGGCGTCCCCCGGGGGACCTGCACGGCGGTTAGCCCTGGTCCCGCGTCCCGTGTGAACAGCGATGAATGAATTCATTCAATGCACGCCCCCCCCCCGGGTGCACGAGTGTTATGGGTCCCGGCTATCGTTCCCCGAGCTCGGCTGAACACTTGCGGCGTCCCCCGGGGGACCTGCACGGCGGTTAGCCCTGGTCCCGCGTCCCGTGTGAACAGCGATGAATGAATTCATTCAATGCACGCCCCCCCCCGGGTGCACGAGTGTTATGGGTCCCGGCTATCGTTCCCCGAGCTCGGCTGAACACTTGCGGCGTCCCCCGGGGGACCTGCACGGCGGTTAGCCCTGGTCCCGCGTCCCGTGTGAACAGCGATGAATGAATTCATTCAATGCACGCCCCCCCCCGGGTGCACGAGTGTTATGGGTCCCGGCTATCGTTCCCCGAGCTCGGCTGAACACTTGCGGCGTCCCCCGGGGGACCTGCACGGCGGTTAGCCCTGGTCCCGCGTCCCGTGTGAACAGCGATGAATGAATTCATTCAATGCACGCCCCCCCCCGGGTGCACGAGTGTTATGGGTCCCGGCTATCGTTCCCCGAGCTCGGCTGAACACTTGCGGCGTCCCCCGGGGGACCTGCACGGCGGTTAGCCCTGGTCCCGCGTCCCGTGTGAACAGCGATGAATGAATTCATTCAATGCACGCCCCCCCCCGGGTGCACGAGTGTTATGGGTCCCGGCTGGAGATCCGCGAGCTCGGCTGAACACCTGCGCAAGCGCCGCTGCGGAGACCCGTTAGAAGCAGCCCCGAAGGCCAGCGAAAATAGCCGAGAGTTAAGCCCCTCCCCGCCGTGGCTTCGTCAGCCACTCGCCGCTTCAAGAGGGACGGGCCTCTGGTCATGTCATGTCATAAATCACATGACCAGAGGCCCGCCCATCCTGACGTTGCGGAAGTTTGCCGAAGACACAGCGGGGAGAGGCTTAACTCTCGGCTATTTTCGGACCCGGCGAGAAGGCAGCAGGACGCTCTATTCACGGCTAACTCCCCGCGGTCCCCTCTGACCGATCGGAGCCGGTTTAGCGCTCCAGGCAGTCGGATACTTTAGCGCCTCAGCAGCGGGGGCGACGACCTCTAACATTCCCCGGGGAGCTGCCCGAGTGTAAGGCCGGGACCCCCGTCTGCTGGGGGAAAAAAATACCTGCACGTCCCCCCCCGTGTGCACGGGTGTTATGAGCTCGGGCTGAACACTTGCTCGTCCCCCCCGCCCCCGGGGAGCTGCACGGCGGAACAGCGATGAATGAATTCATTAAATGCACTTTCCCCCCGGGTGCACGAGTGTTATGGGTCCCGGCTATCGTTCCCCGAGCTCGGCTGAACACTTGCGGCGTCCCCCGGGGGACCTGCACGGCGGTTAGCCCTGGTCCCGCGTCCCGTGTGAACAGCGATGAATGAATTCATTCAATGCACGCCCCCCCCCCGGGTGCACGAGTGTTATGAAGCCGGGCTATCGTTCCCCGAGCTCGGCTGAACACTTGCGGCGTCCCCCGGGGGACCTGCACGGCGGTTAGCCCTGGTCCCGCGTCCCGTGTGAACAGCGATGAATGAATTCATTCAATGCACGCCCCCCCCCGGGTGCACGAGTGTTATGGGTCCCGGCTATCGTTCCCCGAGCTCGGCTGAACACTTGCGGCGTCCCCCGGGGGACCTGCACGGCGGTTAGCCCTGGTCCCGCGTCCCGTGTGAACAGCGATGAATGAATTCATTCAATGCACTTTCCCCCCCGGGTGCACGAGTGTTATGAAGCCGGGCTATCGTTCCCCGAGCTCGGCTGAACACTTGCGGCGTCCCCCGGGGGACCTGCACGGCGGTTAGCCCTGGTCCCGCGTCCCGTGTGAACAGCGATGAATGAATTCATTCAATGCACGCCCCCCCCCGGGTGCACGAGTGTTATGGGTCCCGGCTATCGTTCCCCGAGCTCGGCTGAACACTTGCGGCGTCCCCCGGGGGACCTGCACGGCGGTTAGCCCTGGTCCCGCGTCCCGTGTGAACAGCGATGAATGAATTCATTCAATGCACGCCCCCCCCCGGGTGCACGAGTGTTATGGGTCCCGGCTGGAGATCCGCGAGCTCGGCTGAACACCTGCGCAAGCGCCGCTGCGGAGACCCGTTAGAAGCAGCCCCGAAGGCCAGCGAAAATAGCCGAGAGTTAAGCCCCTCCCCGCCGTGGCTTCGTCAGCCACTCGCCGCTTCAAGAGGGACGGGCCTCTGGTCATGTCATGTCATAAATCACATGACCAGAGGCCCGCCCATCCTGACGTTGCGGAAGTTTGCCGAAGACACAGCGGGGAGAGGCTTAACTCTCGGCTATTTTCGGACCCGGCGAGAAGGCAGCAGGACGCTCTATTCACGGCTAACTCCCCGCGGTCCCCTCTGACCGATCGGAGCCGGTTTAGCGCTCCAGGCAGTCGGATACTTTAGCGCCTCAGCAGCGGGGGCGACGACCTCTAACATTCCCCGGGGAGCTGCCCGAGTGTAAGGCCGGGACCCCCGTCTGCTGGGGGAAAAAAATACCTGCACGTCCCCCCCCGTGTGCACGGGTGTTATGAGCTCGGGCTGAACACTTGCTCGTCCCCCCCGCCCCCGGGGAGCTGCACGGCGGAACAGCGATGAATGAATTCATTAAATGCACTTTCCCCCCGGGTGCACGAGTGTTATGGGTCCCGGCTATCGTTCCCCGAGCTCGGCTGAACACTTGCGGCGTCCCCCGGGGGACCTGCACGGCGGTTAGCCCTGGTCCCGCGTCCCGTGTGAACAGCGATGAATGAATTCATTCAATGCACTTTCCCCCCCGGGTGCACGAGTGTTATGAAGCCGGGCTATCGTTCCCCGAGCTCGGCTGAACACTTGCGGCGTCCCCCGGGGGACCTGCACGGCGGTTAGCCCTGGTCCCGCGTCCCGTGTGAACAGCGATGAATGAATTCATTCAATGCACGCCCCCCCCCGGGTGCACGAGTGTTATGGGTCCCGGCTATCGTTCCCCGAGCTCGGCTGAACACTTGCGGCGTCCCCCGGGGGACCTGCACGGCGGTTAGCCCTGGTCCCGCGTCCCGTGTGAACAGCGATGAATGAATTCATTCAATGCACGCCCCCCCCCGGGTGCACGAGTGTTATGGGTCCCGGCTGGAGATCCGCGAGCTCGGCTGAACACCTGCGCAAGCGCCGCTGCGGAGACCCGTTAGAAGCAGCCCCGAAGGCCAGCGAAAATAGCCGAGAGTTAAGCCCCTCCCCGCCGTGGCTTCGTCAGCCACTCGCCGCTTCAAGAGGGACGGGCCTCTGGTCATGTCATGTCATAAATCACATGACCAGAGGCCCGCCCATCCTGACGTTGCGGAAGTTTGCCGAAGACACAGCGGGGAGAGGCTTAACTCTCGGCTATTTTCGGACCCGGCGAGAAGGCAGCAGGACGCTCTATTCACGGCTAACTCCCCGCGGTCCCCTCTGACCGATCGGAGCCGGTTTAGCGCTCCAGGCAGTCGGATACTTTAGCGCCTCAGCAGCGGGGGCGACGACCTCTAACATTCCCCGGGGAGCTGCCCGAGTGTAAGGCCGGGACCCCCGTCTGCTGGGGGAAAAAAATACCTGCACGTCCCCCCCCGTGTGCACGGGTGTTATGAGCTCGGGCTGAACACTTGCTCGTCCCCCCCGCCCCCGGGGAGCTGCACGGCGGAACAGCGATGAATGAATTCATTAAATGCACTTTCCCCCCGGGTGCACGAGTGTTATGGGTCCCGGCTATCGTTCCCCGAGCTCGGCTGAACACTTGCGGCGTCCCCCGGGGGACCTGCACGGCGGTTAGCCCTGGTCCCGCGTCCCGTGTGAACAGCGATGAATGAATTCATTCAATGCACGCCCCCCCCCCGGGTGCACGAGTGTTATGAAGCCGGGCTATCGTTCCCCGAGCTCGGCTGAACACTTGCGGCGTCCCCCGGGGGACCTGCACGGCGGTTAGCCCTGGTCCCGCGTCCCGTGTGAACAGCGATGAATGAATTCATTCAATGCACGCCCCCCCCCGGGTGCACGAGTGTTATGGGTCCCGGCTATCGTTCCCCGAGCTCGGCTGAACACTTGCGGCGTCCCCCGGGGGACCTGCACGGCGGTTAGCCCTGGTCCCGCGTCCCGTGTGAACAGCGATGAATGAATTCATTCAATGCACTTTCCCCCCCGGGTGCACGAGTGTTATGAAGCCGGGCTATCGTTCCCCGAGCTCGGCTGAACACTTGCGGCGTCCCCCGGGGGACCTGCACGGCGGTTAGCCCTGGTCCCGCGTCCCGTGTGAACAGCGATGAATGAATTCATTCAATGCACGCCCCCCCCCGGGTGCACGAGTGTTATGGGTCCCGGCTATCGTTCCCCGAGCTCGGCTGAACACTTGCGGCGTCCCCCGGGGGACCTGCACGGCGGTTAGCCCTGGTCCCGCGTCCCGTGTGAACAGCGATGAATGAATTCATTCAATGCACGCCCCCCCCCGGGTGCACGAGTGTTATGGGTCCCGGCTGGAGATCCGCGAGCTCGGCTGAACACCTGCGCAAGCGCCGCTGCGGAGACCCGTTAGAAGCAGCCCCGAAGGCCAGCGAAAATAGCCGAGAGTTAAGCCCCTCCCCGCCGTGGCTTCGTCAGCCACTCGCCGCTTCAAGAGGGACGGGCCTCTGGTCATGTCATGTCATAAATCACATGACCAGAGGCCCGCCCATCCTGACGTTGCGGAAGTTTGCCGAAGACACAGCGGGGAGAGGCTTAACTCTCGGCTATTTTCGGACCCGGCGAGAAGGCAGCAGGACGCTCTATTCACGGCTAACTCCCCGCGGTCCCCTCTGACCGATCGGAGCCGGTTTAGCGCTCCAGGCAGTCGGATACTTTAGCGCCTCAGCAGCGGGGGCGACGACCTCTAACATTCCCCGGGGAGCTGCCCGAGTGTAAGGCCGGGACCCCCGTCTGCTGGGGGAAAAAAATACCTGCACGTCCCCCCCCGTGTGCACGGGTGTTATGAGCTCGGGCTGAACACTTGCTCGTCCCCCCCGCCCCCGGGGAGCTGCACGGCGGAACAGCGATGAATGAATTCATTAAATGCACTTTCCCCCCGGGTGCACGAGTGTTATGGGTCCCGGCTATCGTTCCCCGAGCTCGGCTGAACACTTGCGGCGTCCCCCGGGGGACCTGCACGGCGGTTAGCCCTGGTCCCGCGTCCCGTGTGAACAGCGATGAATGAATTCATTCAATGCACGCCCCCCCCCCGGGTGCACGAGTGTTATGAAGCCGGGCTATCGTTCCCCGAGCTCGGCTGAACACTTGCGGCGTCCCCCGGGGGACCTGCACGGCGGTTAGCCCTGGTCCCGCGTCCCGTGTGAACAGCGATGAATGAATTCATTCAATGCACGCCCCCCCCCGGGTGCACGAGTGTTATGGGTCCCGGCTATCGTTCCCCGAGCTCGGCTGAACACTTGCGGCGTCCCCCGGGGGACCTGCACGGCGGTTAGCCCTGGTCCCGCGTCCCGTGTGAACAGCGATGAATGAATTCATTCAATGCACTTTCCCCCCCGGGTGCACGAGTGTTATGAAGCCGGGCTATCGTTCCCCGAGCTCGGCTGAACACTTGCGGCGTCCCCCGGGGGACCTGCACGGCGGTTAGCCCTGGTCCCGCGTCCCGTGTGAACAGCGATGAATGAATTCATTCAATGCACGCCCCCCCCCGGGTGCACGAGTGTTATGGGTCCCGGCTATCGTTCCCCGAGCTCGGCTGAACACTTGCGGCGTCCCCCGGGGGACCTGCACGGCGGTTAGCCCTGGTCCCGCGTCCCGTGTGAACAGCGATGAATGAATTCATTCAATGCACTTTCCCCCCCGGGTGCACGAGTGTTATGAAGCCGGGCTATCGTTCCCCGAGCTCGGCTGAACACTTGCGGCGTCCCCCGGGGGACCTGCACGGCGGTTAGCCCTGGTCCCGCGTCCCGTGTGAACAGCGATGAATGAATTCATTCAATGCACGCCCCCCCCCGGGTGCACGAGTGTTATGGGTCCCGGCTATCGTTCCCCGAGCTCGGCTGAACACTTGCGGCGTCCCCCGGGGGACCTGCACGGCGGTTAGCCCTGGTCCCGCGTCCCGTGTGAACAGCGATGAATGAATTCATTCAATGCACGCCCCCCCCCGGGTGCACGAGTGTTATGGGTCCCGGCTGGAGATCCGCGAGCTCGGCTGAACACCTGCGCAAGCGCCGCTGCGGAGACCCGTTAGAAGCAGCCCCGAAGGCCAGCGAAAATAGCCGAGAGTTAAGCCCCTCCCCGCCGTGGCTTCGTCAGCCACTCGCCGCTTCAAGAGGGACGGGCCTCTGGTCATGTCATGTCATAAATCACATGACCAGAGGCCCGCCCATCCTGACGTTGCGGAAGTTTGCCGAAGACACAGCGGGGAGAGGCTTAACTCTCGGCTATTTTCGGACCCGGCGAGAAGGCAGCAGGACGCTCTATTCACGGCTAACTCCCCGCGGTCCCCTCTGACCGATCGGAGCCGGTTTAGCGCTCCAGGCAGTCGGATACTTTAGCGCCTCAGCAGCGGGGGCGACGACCTCTAACATTCCCCGGGGAGCTGCCCGAGTGTAAGGCCGGGACCCCCGTCTGCTGGGGGAAAAAAATACCTGCACGTCCCCCCCCGTGTGCACGGGTGTTATGAGCTCGGGCTGAACACTTGCTCGTCCCCCCCGCCCCCGGGGAGCTGCACGGCGGAACAGCGATGAATGAATTCATTAAATGCACTTTCCCCCCGGGTGCACGAGTGTTATGGGTCCCGGCTATCGTTCCCCGAGCTCGGCTGAACACTTGCGGCGTCCCCCGGGGGACCTGCACGGCGGTTAGCCCTGGTCCCGCGTCCCGTGTGAACAGCGATGAATGAATTCATTCAATGCACGCCCCCCCCCCGGGTGCACGAGTGTTATGAAGCCGGGCTATCGTTCCCCGAGCTCGGCTGAACACTTGCGGCGTCCCCCGGGGGACCTGCACGGCGGTTAGCCCTGGTCCCGCGTCCCGTGTGAACAGCGATGAATGAATTCATTCAATGCACGCCCCCCCCCGGGTGCACGAGTGTTATGGGTCCCGGCTATCGTTCCCCGAGCTCGGCTGAACACTTGCGGCGTCCCCCGGGGGACCTGCACGGCGGTTAGCCCTGGTCCCGCGTCCCGTGTGAACAGCGATGAATGAATTCATTCAATGCACTTTCCCCCCCGGGTGCACGAGTGTTATGAAGCCGGGCTATCGTTCCCCGAGCTCGGCTGAACACTTGCGGCGTCCCCCGGGGGACCTGCACGGCGGTTAGCCCTGGTCCCGCGTCCCGTGTGAACAGCGATGAATGAATTCATTCAATGCACGCCCCCCCCCGGGTGCACGAGTGTTATGGGTCCCGGCTATCGTTCCCCGAGCTCGGCTGAACACTTGCGGCGTCCCCCGGGGGACCTGCACGGCGGTTAGCCCTGGTCCCGCGTCCCGTGTGAACAGCGATGAATGAATTCATTCAATGCACGCCCCCCCCCGGGTGCACGAGTGTTATGGGTCCCGGCTATCGTTCCCCGAGCTCGGCTGAACACTTGCGGCGTCCCCCGGGGGACCTGCACGGCGGTTAGCCCTGGTCCCGCGTCCCGTGTGAACAGCGATGAATGAATTCATTCAATGCACTTTCCCCCCCGGGTGCACGAGTGTTATGAAGCCGGGCTATCGTTCCCCGAGCTCGGCTGAACACTTGCGGCGTCCCCCGGGGGACCTGCACGGCGGTTAGCCCTGGTCCCGCGTCCCGTGTGAACAGCGATGAATGAATTCATTCAATGCACGCCCCCCCCCGGGTGCACGAGTGTTATGGGTCCCGGCTATCGTTCCCCGAGCTCGGCTGAACACTTGCGGCGTCCCCCGGGGGACCTGCACGGCGGTTAGCCCTGGTCCCGCGTCCCGTGTGAACAGCGATGAATGAATTCATTCAATGCACGCCCCCCCCCGGGTGCACGAGTGTTATGGGTCCCGGCTGGAGATCCGCGAGCTCGGGCTGAACACTTGCTCGTCCCCTGCAGTGTTTTTAGAAGAATTCCCGCAGAAATCGGATTTTTTTGAGCAATTCAAATAAGAGTAACAGCATTTGCATCCCCGGTGTCATAAATATTTTCCACCAGTAGATGGCAGCAGCCCCTAGAATTGGAGTCGGCAACCATTCAAATACTTGAAAAAGTACATTTTAATGAGTTTTTAAGCCAATTTTGGCAGGCTCTCAAAGAATCAGCGAATGTGGTAGGGGGCTGAAAATTGCTACAGAGTACCTGTAGGACATGCAGATAAGTGGTGGAAAAGCACAGGTTGCTGGGCCTTTCGGTTCCGACGCTGCCCCTGTCCTTAAATGCCACTTCTAAGTGCACTGCAGGCCCCTTGAAAAAGTACATTTGGAAGGATTTTGAAGCGATGCAAGCAGGTAGAAACACCATTCCAAGGGCTGTAGTATCAGACTAACAGCCTGTAACTGAGCCCATGGTTTTTAGAGCGATTCCTACAAAATTCAGCTTTTTTCCCATTCAACTAAGGCGACCGCTGCTTTAAGCCTATGGGTCATTTGTAACAATTTTGGCAGGCTCTCAAAGAATCAGCGAATGTGGTAGGTGGCTGAAAATTGCTACAGAGTACCTGTAGGACATGCAGATAAGTGGTGGAAAAGCACAGGTTGCTGGGCCTTTCGGTTCCGACGCTGCCCCTGTCCTTAAATGCCACTTCTAAGTGCACTGCAGGCCCCTTGAAAAAGTACATTTGGAAGGATTTTGAAGCGATGCAAGCAGGTAGAAACACCATTCCAAGGGCTGTAGTATCAGACTAACAGCCTGTAACTGAGCCCAGGGTTTTTAGAGCGATTCCTACAAAATTCAGCTTTTTTCCGTTTCTGTTTTTTACGTTTTCTGGTGAAAACGCCTATACGTTTCAATGGGAATCACATTAAAATTAATATTTCAATAACCCCTGGAGCTACCACCTCATACGAGGTATCGTTGGATAGGTATGATTGCAAGCTACAAAACAACACCGCACTCGAGTTTTTATTCGACTGCTACACTAAATAACGACCTTAAATAGGTTTCGTTTACATTTGGCGAAAAAACGTCCCGTTCAGGTTTTTTTTTTTTTTTTTTTTTTTTAATATTTAAATAACCACAGGTGGTATCAATTGAATCAAGGTATGCCTGTAAAGGTATTACTGCGAGCTACAAAACAAGACCTTTAGCACGGAAACGAGTGTGACCCTAACCCTAACCCTGAGTCACACTAGTTTTGATGGGCCACAGATGGAGCTGCGTGCCTGCAACGGAGACTGGGAGAGCTGGAGAGTGGGAGAGCTGGAGAGTGGGAGAGCTTGGGAGTGGAACGGCACTTGCATCCCAGTCGGATGCTGGGCTTTGGGACGCTCCATCCTTTTCACCGGCCATGGATGCGGCCAGGGCAGGGGGATGGATGCCTGGGACACAAGCCCAGTGCGGGGAGCTGCACGGCGGTTCGCCGGTGCCCCGCGTCCCGGGTGAACAGCGATTAATGAATTAATTAAATGCACGTCCCCCCCGGGTGCACGAGTGTTCTGAGGCCGGGTTGCAGTTCCGCGAGCTCGGGCGTGGGACGGCACTTGCATCCCAGTCGGATGCTGGGCTTTGGGACGCTCCATCCTTTTCACCGGCCATGGATGCGGCCAGGGCAGGGGGATGGATGCCTGGGACACAAGCCCAGTGCGGGGAGCTGCACGGCGGTTCGCCGGTGCCCCGCGTCCCAGGTGAACAGCGATTAATGAATTAATTAAATGCACGTCCCCCCCGGGTGCACGAGTGTTCTGAGGCCGGGTTGCAGTTCCGCGAGCTCGGGCGTGGGACGGCACTTGCATCCCAGTCGGATGCTGGGCTTTGGGACGCTCCATCCTTTTCACCGGCCATGGATGCGGCCAGGGCAGGGGGATGGATGCCTGGGACACAAGCCCAGTGCGGGGACCTGCACTGCGGTTAGCCCTGGTCCCGCGTCCCGTGTGAACAGCGATGAATGAATTCATTCAATGCACGCCCCCCCCCGGGTGCACGAGTGTTATGAAGCCGGGCTATCGTTCCCCGAGCTCGGCTGAACACTTGCGGCGTCCCCCGGGGGACCTGCACGGCGGTTAGCCCTGGTCCCGCGTCCCGTGTGAACAGCGATGAATGAATTCATTCAATGCACGCCCCCCCCCGGGTGCACGAGTGTTATGGGTCCCGGCTATCGTTCCCCGAGCTCGGCTGAACACTTGCGGCGTCCCCCGGGGGACCTGCACGGCGGTTAGCCCTGGTCCCGCGTCCCGTGTGAACAGCGATGAATGAATTCATTCAATGCACTTTCCCCCCCGGGTGCACGAGTGTTATGAAGCCGGGCTATCGTTCCCCGAGCTCGGCTGAACACTTGCGGCGTCCCCCGGGGGACCTGCACGGCGGTTAGCCCTGGTCCCGCGTCCCGTGTGAACAGCGATGAATGAATTCATTCAATGCACGCCCCCCCCCGGGTGCACGAGTGTTATGGGTCCCGGCTATCGTTCCCCGAGCTCGGCTGAACACTTGCGGCGTCCCCCGGGGGACCTGCACGGCGGTTAGCCCTGGTCCCGCGTCCCGTGTGAACAGCGATGAATGAATTCATTCAATGCACGCCCCCCCCCGGGTGCACGAGTGTTATGGGTCCCGGCTATCGTTCCCCGAGCTCGGCTGAACACTTGCGGCGTCCCCCGGGGGACCTGCACGGCGGTTAGCCCTGGTCCCGCGTCCCGTGTGAACAGCGATGAATGAATTCATTCAATGCACTTTCCCCCCCGGGTGCACGAGTGTTATGAAGCCGGGCTATCGTTCCCCGAGCTCGGCTGAACACTTGCGGCGTCCCCCGGGGGACCTGCACGGCGGTTAGCCCTGGTCCCGCGTCCCGTGTGAACAGCGATGAATGAATTCATTCAATGCACGCCCCCCCCCGGGTGCACGAGTGTTATGGGTCCCGGCTATCGTTCCCCGAGCTCGGCTGAACACTTGCGGCGTCCCCCGGGGGACCTGCACGGCGGTTAGCCCTGGTCCCGCGTCCCGTGTGAACAGCGATGAATGAATTCATTCAATGCACGCCCCCCCCCGGGTGCACGAGTGTTATGGGTCCCGGCTATCGTTCCCCGAGCTCGGCTGAACACTTGCGGCGTCCCCCGGGGGACCTGCACGGCGGTTAGCCCTGGTCCCGCGTCCCGTGTGAACAGCGATGAATGAATTCATTCAATGCACGCCCCCCCCCGGGTGCACGAGTGTTATGGGTCCCGGCTATCGTTCCCCGAGCTCGGCTGAACACTTGCGGCGTCCCCCGGGGGACCTGCACGGCGGTTAGCCCTGGTCCCGCGTCCCGTGTGAACAGCGATGAATGAATTCATTCAATGCACGCCCCCCCCCGGGTGCACGAGTGTTATGGGTCCCGGCTATCGTTCCCCGAGCTCGGCTGAACACTTGCGGCGTCCCCCGGGGGACCTGCACGGCGGTTAGCCCTGGTCCCGCGTCCCGTGTGAACAGCGATGAATGAATTCATTCAATGCACGCCCCCCCCCGGGTGCACGAGTGTTATGGGTCCCGGCTGGAGATCCGCGAGCTCGGCTGAACACCTGCGCAAGCGCCGCTGCGGAGACCACGGCGGTTAGCCCTGGTCCCGCGTCCCGTGTGAACAGCGATGAATGAATTCATTCAATGCACGCCCCCCCCCGGGTGCACGAGTGTTATGGGTCCCGGCTGGAGATCCGCGAGCTCGGCTGAACACCTGCGCAAGCGCCGCTGCGGAGACCCGTTAGAAGCAGCCCCGAAGGCCAGCGAAAATAGCCGAGAGTTAAGCCCCTCCCCGCCGTGGCTTCGTCAGCCACTCGCCGCTTCAAGAGGGACGGGCCTCTGGTCATGTCATGTCATAAATCACATGACCAGAGGCCCGCCCATCCTGACGTTGCGGAAGTTTGCCGAAGACACAGCGGGGAGAGGCTTAACTCTCGGCTATTTTCGGACCCGGCGAGAAGGCAGCAGGACGCTCTATTCACGGCTAACTCCCCGCGGTCCCCTCTGACCGATCGGAGCCGGTTTAGCGCTCCAGGCAGTCGGATACTTTAGCGCCTCAGCAGCGGGGGCGACGACCTCTAACATTCCCCGGGGAGCTGCCCGAGTGTAAGGCCGGGACCCCCGTCTGCTGGGGGAAAAAAATACCTGCACGTCCCCCCCCGTGTGCACGGGTGTTATGAGCTCGGGCTGAACACTTGCTCGTCCCCCCCGCCCCCGGGGAGCTGCACGGCGGAACAGCGATGAATGAATTCATTAAATGCACTTTCCCCCCGGGTGCACGAGTGTTATGGGTCCCGGCTATCGTTCCCCGAGCTCGGCTGAACACTTGCGGCGTCCCCCGGGGGACCTGCACGGCGGTTAGCCCTGGTCCCGCGTCCCGTGTGAACAGCGATGAATGAATTCATTCAATGCACGCCCCCCCCCCGGGTGCACGAGTGTTATGAAGCCGGGCTATCGTTCCCCGAGCTCGGCTGAACACTTGCGGCGTCCCCCGGGGGACCTGCACGGCGGTTAGCCCTGGTCCCGCGTCCCGTGTGAACAGCGATGAATGAATTCATTCAATGCACGCCCCCCCCCGGGTGCACGAGTGTTATGGGTCCCGGCTATCGTTCCCCGAGCTCGGCTGAACACTTGCGGCGTCCCCCGGGGGACCTGCACGGCGGTTAGCCCTGGTCCCGCGTCCCGTGTGAACAGCGATGAATGAATTCATTCAATGCACTTTCCCCCCCGGGTGCACGAGTGTTATGAAGCCGGGCTATCGTTCCCCGAGCTCGGCTGAACACTTGCGGCGTCCCCCGGGGGACCTGCACGGCGGTTAGCCCTGGTCCCGCGTCCCGTGTGAACAGCGATGAATGAATTCATTCAATGCACGCCCCCCCCCGGGTGCACGAGTGTTATGGGTCCCGGCTATCGTTCCCCGAGCTCGGCTGAACACTTGCGGCGTCCCCCGGGGGACCTGCACGGCGGTTAGCCCTGGTCCCGCGTCCCGTGTGAACAGCGATGAATGAATTCATTCAATGCACGCCCCCCCCCGGGTGCACGAGTGTTATGGGTCCCGGCTGGAGATCCGCGAGCTCGGCTGAACACCTGCGCAAGCGCCGCTGCGGAGACCCGTTAGAAGCAGCCCCGAAGGCCAGCGAAAATAGCCGAGAGTTAAGCCCCTCCCCGCCGTGGCTTCGTCAGCCACTCGCCGCTTCAAGAGGGACGGGCCTCTGGTCATGTCATGTCATAAATCACATGACCAGAGGCCCGCCCATCCTGACGTTGCGGAAGTTTGCCGAAGACACAGCGGGGAGAGGCTTAACTCTCGGCTATTTTCGGACCCGGCGAGAAGGCAGCAGGACGCTCTATTCACGGCTAACTCCCCGCGGTCCCCTCTGACCGATCGGAGCCGGTTTAGCGCTCCAGGCAGTCGGATACTTTAGCGCCTCAGCAGCGGGGGCGACGACCTCTAACATTCCCCGGGGAGCTGCCCGAGTGTAAGGCCGGGACCCCCGTCTGCTGGGGGAAAAAAATACCTGCACGTCCCCCCCCGTGTGCACGGGTGTTATGAGCTCGGGCTGAACACTTGCTCGTCCCCCCCGCCCCCGGGGAGCTGCACGGCGGAACAGCGATGAATGAATTCATTAAATGCACTTTCCCCCCGGGTGCACGAGTGTTATGGGTCCCGGCTATCGTTCCCCGAGCTCGGCTGAACACTTGCGGCGTCCCCCGGGGGACCTGCACGGCGGTTAGCCCTGGTCCCGCGTCCCGTGTGAACAGCGATGAATGAATTCATTCAATGCACGCCCCCCCCCCGGGTGCACGAGTGTTATGAAGCCGGGCTATCGTTCCCCGAGCTCGGCTGAACACTTGCGGCGTCCCCCGGGGGACCTGCACGGCGGTTAGCCCTGGTCCCGCGTCCCGTGTGAACAGCGATGAATGAATTCATTCAATGCACGCCCCCCCCGGGTGCACGAGTGTTATGGGTCCCGGCTATCGTTCCCCGAGCTCGGCTGAACACTTGCGGCGTCCCCCGGGGGACCTGCACGGCGGTTAGCCCTGGTCCCGCGTCCCGTGTGAACAGCGATGAATGAATTCATTCAATGCACTTTCCCCCCCGAGTGCACGAGTGTTATGAAGCCGGGCTATCGTTCCCCGAGCTCGGCTGAACACTTGCGGCGTCCCCCGGGGGACCTGCACGGCGGTTAGCCCTGGTCCCGCGTCCCGTGTGAACAGCGATGAATGAATTCATTCAATGCACGCCCCCCCCCGGGTGCACGAGTGTTATGGGTCCCGGCTATCGTTCCCCGAGCTCGGCTGAACACTTGCGGCGTCCCCCGGGGGACCTGCACGGCGGTTAGCCCTGGTCCCGCGTCCCGTGTGAACAGCGATGAATGAATTCATTCAATGCACGCCCCCCCCCGGGTGCACGAGTGTTATGGGTCCCGGCTGGAGATCCGCGAGCTCGGCTGAACACCTGCGCAAGCGCCGCTGCGGAGACCCGTTAGAAGCAGCCCCGAAGGCCAGCGAAAATAGCCGAGAGTTAAGCCCCTCCCCGCCGTGGCTTCGTCAGCCACTCGCCGCTTCAAGAGGGACGGGCCTCTGGTCATGTCATGTCATAAATCACATGACCAGAGGCCCGCCCATCCTGACGTTGCGGAAGTTTGCCGAAGACACAGCGGGGAGAGGCTTAACTCTCGGCTATTTTCGGACCCGGCGAGAAGGCAGCAGGACGCTCTATTCACGGCTAACTCCCCGCGGTCCCCTCTGACCGATCGGAGCCGGTTTAGCGCTCCAGGCAGTCGGATACTTTAGCGCCTCAGCAGCGGGGGCGACGACCTCTAACATTCCCCGGGGAGCTGCCCGAGTGTAAGGCCGGGACCCCCGTCTGCTGGGGGAAAAAAATACCTGCACGTCCCCCCCCGTGTGCACGGGTGTTATGAGCTCGGGCTGAACACTTGCTCGTCCCCCCCGCCCCCGGGGAGCTGCACGGCGGAACAGCGATGAATGAATTCATTAAATGCACTTTCCCCCCGGGTGCACGAGTGTTATGGGTCCCGGCTATCGTTCCCCGAGCTCGGCTGAACACTTGCGGCGTCCCCCGGGGGACCTGCACGGCGGTTAGCCCTGGTCCCGCGTCCCGTGTGAACAGCGATGAATGAATTCATTCAATGCACGCCCCCCCCCCGGGTGCACGAGTGTTATGAAGCCGGGCTATCGTTCCCCGAGCTCGGCTGAACACTTGCGGCGTCCCCCGGGGGACCTGCACGGCGGTTAGCCCTGGTCCCGCGTCCCGTGTGAACAGCGATGAATGAATTCATTCAATGCACGCCCCCCCCCGGGTGCACGAGTGTTATGGGTCCCGGCTATCGTTCCCCGAGCTCGGCTGAACACTTGCGGCGTCCCCCGGGGGACCTGCACGGCGGTTAGCCCTGGTCCCGCGTCCCGTGTGAACAGCGATGAATGAATTCATTCAATGCACTTTCCCCCCCGGGTGCACGAGTGTTATGAAGCCGGGCTATCGTTCCCCGAGCTCGGCTGAACACTTGCGGCGTCCCCCGGGGGACCTGCACGGCGGTTAGCCCTGGTCCCGCGTCCCGTGTGAACAGCGATGAATGAATTCATTCAATGCACGCCCCCCCCCGGGTGCACGAGTGTTATGGGTCCCGGCTATCGTTCCCCGAGCTCGGCTGAACACTTGCGGCGTCCCCCGGGGGACCTGCACGGCGGTTAGCCCTGGTCCCGCGTCCCGTGTGAACAGCGATGAATGAATTCATTCAATGCACTTTCCCCCCCGGGTGCACGAGTGTTATGAAGCCGGGCTATCGTTCCCCGAGCTCGGCTGAACACTTGCGGCGTCCCCCGGGGGACCTGCACGGCGGTTAGCCCTGGTCCCGCGTCCCGTGTGAACAGCGATGAATGAATTCATTCAATGCACGCCCCCCCCCGGGTGCACGAGTGTTATGGGTCCCGGCTATCGTTCCCCGAGCTCGGCTGAACACTTGCGGCGTCCCCCGGGGGACCTGCACGGCGGTTAGCCCTGGTCCCGCGTCCCGTGTGAACAGCGATGAATGAATTCATTCAATGCACGCCCCCCCCCGGGTGCACGAGTGTTATGGGTCCCGGCTGGAGATCCGCGAGCTCGGCTGAACACCTGCGCAAGCGCCGCTGCGGAGACCCGTTAGAAGCAGCCCCGAAGGCCAGCGAAAATAGCCGAGAGTTAAGCCCCTCCCCGCCGTGGCTTCGTCAGCCACTCGCCGCTTCAAGAGGGACGGGCCTCTGGTCATGTCATGTCATAAATCACATGACCAGAGGCCCGCCCATCCTGACGTTGCGGAAGTTTGCCGAAGACACAGCGGGGAGAGGCTTAACTCTCGGCTATTTTCGGACCCGGCGAGAAGGCAGCAGGACGCTCTATTCACGGCTAACTCCCCGCGGTCCCCTCTGACCGATCGGAGCCGGTTTAGCGCTCCAGGCAGTCGGATACTTTAGCGCCTCAGCAGCGGGGGCGACGACCTCTAACATTCCCCGGGGAGCTGCCCGAGTGTAAGGCCGGGACCCCCGTCTGCTGGGGGAAAAAAATACCTGCACGTCCCCCCCCGTGTGCACGGGTGTTATGAGCTCGGGCTGAACACTTGCTCGTCCCCCCCGCCCCCGGGGAGCTGCACGGCGGAACAGCGATGAATGAATTCATTAAATGCACTTTCCCCCCGGGTGCACGAGTGTTATGGGTCCCGGCTATCGTTCCCCGAGCTCGGCTGAACACTTGCGGCGTCCCCCGGGGGACCTGCACGGCGGTTAGCCCTGGTCCCGCGTCCCGTGTGAACAGCGATGAATGAATTCATTCAATGCACGCCCCCCCCCCGGGTGCACGAGTGTTATGAAGCCGGGCTATCGTTCCCCGAGCTCGGCTGAACACTTGCGGCGTCCCCCGGGGGACCTGCACGGCGGTTAGCCCTGGTCCCGCGTCCCGTGTGAACAGCGATGAATGAATTCATTCAATGCACGCCCCCCCCCGGGTGCACGAGTGTTATGGGTCCCGGCTATCGTTCCCCGAGCTCGGCTGAACACTTGCGGCGTCCCCCGGGGGACCTGCACGGCGGTTAGCCCTGGTCCCGCGTCCCGTGTGAACAGCGATGAATGAATTCATTCAATGCACTTTCCCCCCCGGGTGCACGAGTGTTATGAAGCCGGGCTATCGTTCCCCGAGCTCGGCTGAACACTTGCGGCGTCCCCCGGGGGACCTGCACGGCGGTTAGCCCTGGTCCCGCGTCCCGTGTGAACAGCGATGAATGAATTCATTCAATGCACGCCCCCCCCCGGGTGCACGAGTGTTATGGGTCCCGGCTATCGTTCCCCGAGCTCGGCTGAACACTTGCGGCGTCCCCCGGGGGACCTGCACGGCGGTTAGCCCTGGTCCCGCGTCCCGTGTGAACAGCGATGAATGAATTCATTCAATGCACGCCCCCCCCCGGGTGCACGAGTGTTATGGGTCCCGGCTGGAGATCCGCGAGCTCGGCTGAACACCTGCGCAAGCGCCGCTGCGGAGACCCGTTAGAAGCAGCCCCGAAGGCCAGCGAAAATAGCCGAGAGTTAAGCCCCTCCCCGCCGTGGCTTCGTCAGCCACTCGCCGCTTCAAGAGGGACGGGCCTCTGGTCATGTCATGTCATAAATCACATGACCAGAGGCCCGCCCATCCTGACGTTGCGGAAGTTTGCCGAAGACACAGCGGGGAGAGGCTTAACTCTCGGCTATTTTCGGACCCGGCGAGAAGGCAGCAGGACGCTCTATTCACGGCTAACTCCCCGCGGTCCCCTCTGACCGATCGGAGCCGGTTTAGCGCTCCAGGCAGTCGGATACTTTAGCGCCTCAGCAGCGGGGGCGACGACCTCTAACATTCCCCGGGGAGCTGCCCGAGTGTAAGGCCGGGACCCCCGTCTGCTGGGGGAAAAAAATACCTGCACGTCCCCCCCCGTGTGCACGGGTGTTATGAGCTCGGGCTGAACACTTGCTCGTCCCCCCCGCCCCCGGGGAGCTGCACGGCGGAACAGCGATGAATGAATTCATTAAATGCACTTTCCCCCCGGGTGCACGAGTGTTATGGGTCCCGGCTATCGTTCCCCGAGCTCGGCTGAACACTTGCGGCGTCCCCCGGGGGACCTGCACGGCGGTTAGCCCTGGTCCCGCGTCCCGTGTGAACAGCGATGAATGAATTCATTCAATGCACGCCCCCCCCCCCGGGTGCACGAGTGTTATGAAGCCGGGCTATCGTTCCCCGAGCTCGGCTGAACACTTGCGGCGTCCCCCGGGGGACCTGCACGGCGGTTAGCCCTGGTCCCGCGTCCCGTGTGAACAGCGATGAATGAATTCATTCAATGCACGCCCCCCCCCGGGTGCACGAGTGTTATGGGTCCCGGCTATCGTTCCCCGAGCTCGGCTGAACACTTGCGGCGTCCCCCGGGGGACCTGCACGGCGGTTAGCCCTGGTCCCGCGTCCCGTGTGAACAGCGATGAATGAATTCATTCAATGCACTTTCCCCCCCGGGTGCACGAGTGTTATGAAGCCGGGCTATCGTTCCCCGAGCTCGGCTGAACACTTGCGGCGTCCCCCGGGGGACCTGCACGGCGGTTAGCCCTGGTCCCGCGTCCCGTGTGAACAGCGATGAATGAATTCATTCAATGCACGCCCCCCCCCGGGTGCACGAGTGTTATGGGTCCCGGCTATCGTTCCCCGAGCTCGGCTGAACACTTGCGGCGTCCCCCGGGGGACCTGCACGGCGGTTAGCCCTGGTCCCGCGTCCCGTGTGAACAGCGATGAATGAATTCATTCAATGCACGCCCCCCCCCGGGTGCACGAGTGTTATGGGTCCCGGCTGGAGATCCGCGAGCTCGGCTGAACACCTGCGCAAGCGCCGCTGCGGAGACCCGTTAGAAGCAGCCCCGAAGGCCAGCGAAAATAGCCGAGAGTTAAGCCCCTCCCCGCCGTGGCTTCGTCAGCCACTCGCCGCTTCAAGAGGGACGGGCCTCTGGTCATGTCATGTCATAAATCACATGACCAGAGGCCCGCCCATCCTGACGTTGCGGAAGTTTGCCGAAGACACAGCGGGGAGAGGCTTAACTCTCGGCTATTTTCGGACCCGGCGAGAAGGCAGCAGGACGCTCTATTCACGGCTAACTCCCCGCGGTCCCCTCTGACCGATCGGAGCCGGTTTAGCGCTCCAGGCAGTCGGATACTTTAGCGCCTCAGCAGCGGGGGCGACGACCTCTAACATTCCCCGGGGAGCTGCCCGAGTGTAAGGCCGGGACCCCCGTCTGCTGGGGGAAAAAAATACCTGCACGTCCCCCCCCGTGTGCACGGGTGTTATGAGCTCGGGCTGAACACTTGCTCGTCCCCCCCGCCCCCGGGGAGCTGCACGGCGGAACAGCGATGAATGAATTCATTAAATGCACTTTCCCCCCGGGTGCACGAGTGTTATGGGTCCCGGCTATCGTTCCCCGAGCTCGGCTGAACACTTGCGGCGTCCCCCGGGGGACCTGCACGGCGGTTAGCCCTGGTCCCGCGTCCCGTGTGAACAGCGATGAATGAATTCATTCAATGCACGCCCCCCCCCCGGGTGCACGAGTGTTATGAAGCCGGGCTATCGTTCCCCGAGCTCGGCTGAACACTTGCGGCGTCCCCCGGGGGACCTGCACGGCGGTTAGCCCTGGTCCCGCGTCCCGTGTGAACAGCGATGAATGAATTCATTCAATGCACGCCCCCCCCCGGGTGCACGAGTGTTATGGGTCCCGGCTATCGTTCCCCGAGCTCGGCTGAACACTTGCGGCGTCCCCCGGGGGACCTGCACGGCGGTTAGCCCTGGTCCCGCGTCCCGTGTGAACAGCGATGAATGAATTCATTCAATGCACTTTCCCCCCCGGGTGCACGAGTGTTATGAAGCCGGGCTATCGTTCCCCGAGCTCGGCTGAACACTTGCGGCGTCCCCCGGGGGACCTGCACGGCGGTTAGCCCTGGTCCCGCGTCCCGTGTGAACAGCGATGAATGAATTCATTCAATGCACGCCCCCCCCCGGGTGCACGAGTGTTATGGGTCCCGGCTATCGTTCCCCGAGCTCGGCTGAACACTTGCGGCGTCCCCCGGGGGACCTGCACGGCGGTTAGCCCTGGTCCCGCGTCCCGTGTGAACAGCGATGAATGAATTCATTCAATGCACTTTCCCCCCCGGGTGCACGAGTGTTATGAAGCCGGGCTATCGTTCCCCGAGCTCGGCTGAACACTTGCGGCGTCCCCCGGGGGACCTGCACGGCGGTTAGCCCTGGTCCCGCGTCCCGTGTGAACAGCGATGAATGAATTCATTCAATGCACGCCCCCCCCCGGGTGCACGAGTGTTATGGGTCCCGGCTATCGTTCCCCGAGCTCGGCTGAACACTTGCGGCGTCCCCCGGGGGACCTGCACGGCGGTTAGCCCTGGTCCCGCGTCCCGTGTGAACAGCGATGAATGAATTCATTCAATGCACGCCCCCCCCCGGGTGCACGAGTGTTATGGGTCCCGGCTGGAGATCCGCGAGCTCGGCTGAACACCTGCGCAAGCGCCGCTGCGGAGACCCGTTAGAAGCAGCCCCGAAGGCCAGCGAAAATAGCCGAGAGTTAAGCCCCTCCCCGCCGTGGCTTCGTCAGCCACTCGCCGCTTCAAGAGGGACGGGCCTCTGGTCATGTCATGTCATAAATCACATGACCAGAGGCCCGCCCATCCTGACGTTGCGGAAGTTTGCCGAAGACACAGCGGGGAGAGGCTTAACTCTCGGCTATTTTCGGACCCGGCGAGAAGGCAGCAGGACGCTCTATTCACGGCTAACTCCCCGCGGTCCCCTCTGACCGATCGGAGCCGGTTTAGCGCTCCAGGCAGTCGGATACTTTAGCGCCTCAGCAGCGGGGGCGACGACCTCTAACATTCCCCGGGGAGCTGCCCGAGTGTAAGGCCGGGACCCCCGTCTGCTGGGGGAAAAAAATACCTGCACGTCCCCCCCCGTGTGCACGGGTGTTATGAGCTCGGGCTGAACACTTGCTCGTCCCCCCCGCCCCCGGGGAGCTGCACGGCGGAACAGCGATGAATGAATTCATTAAATGCACTTTCCCCCCGGGTGCACGAGTGTTATGGGTCCCGGCTATCGTTCCCCGAGCTCGGCTGAACACTTGCGGCGTCCCCCGGGGGACCTGCACGGCGGTTAGCCCTGGTCCCGCGTCCCGTGTGAACAGCGATGAATGAATTCATTCAATGCACGCCCCCCCCCCCGGGTGCACGAGTGTTATGAAGCCGGGCTATCGTTCCCCGAGCTCGGCTGAACACTTGCGGCGTCCCCCGGGGGACCTGCACGGCGGTTAGCCCTGGTCCCGCGTCCCGTGTGAACAGCGATGAATGAATTCATTCAATGCACGCCCCCCCCCGGGTGCACGAGTGTTATGGGTCCCGGCTATCGTTCCCCGAGCTCGGCTGAACACTTGCGGCGTCCCCCGGGGGACCTGCACGGCGGTTAGCCCTGGTCCCGCGTCCCGTGTGAACAGCGATGAATGAATTCATTCAATGCACTTTCCCCCCCGGGTGCACGAGTGTTATGAAGCCGGGCTATCGTTCCCCGAGCTCGGCTGAACACTTGCGGCGTCCCCCGGGGGACCTGCACGGCGGTTAGCCCTGGTCCCGCGTCCCGTGTGAACAGCGATGAATGAATTCATTCAATGCACGCCCCCCCCCGGGTGCACGAGTGTTATGGGTCCCGGCTATCGTTCCCCGAGCTCGGCTGAACACTTGCGGCGTCCCCCGGGGGACCTGCACGGCGGTTAGCCCTGGTCCCGCGTCCCGTGTGAACAGCGATGAATGAATTCATTCAATGCACGCCCCCCCCCGGGTGCACGAGTGTTATGGGTCCCGGCTATCGTTCCCCGAGCTCGGCTGAACACTTGCGGCGTCCCCCGGGGGACCTGCACGGCGGTTAGCCCTGGTCCCGCGTCCCGTGTGAACAGCGATGAATGAATTCATTCAATGCACTTTCCCCCCCGGGTGCACGAGTGTTATGAAGCCGGGCTATCGTTCCCCGAGCTCGGCTGAACACTTGCGGCGTCCCCCGGGGGACCTGCACGGCGGTTAGCCCTGGTCCCGCGACCCGTGTGAACAGCGATGAATGAATTCATTCAATGCACGCCCCCCCCCGGGTGCACGAGTGTTATGGGTCCCGGCTATCGTTCCCCGAGCTCGGCTGAACACTTGCGGCGTCCCCCGGGGGACCTGCACGGCGGTTAGCCCTGGTCCCGCGTCCCGTGTGAACAGCGATGAATGAATTCATTCAATGCACGCCCCCCCCCGGGTGCACGAGTGTTATGGGTCCCGGCTGGAGATCCGCGAGCTCGGGCTGAACACTTGCTCGTCCCCTGCAGTGTTTTTAGAAGAATTCCCGCAGAAATCGGATTTTTTTGAGCAATTCAAATAAGAGTAACAGCATTTGCATCCCCGGTGTCATAAATATTTTCCACCAGTAGATGGCAGCAGCCCCTAGAATTGGAGTCGGCAACCATTCAAATACTTGAAAAAGTACATTTTAATGAGTTTTTAAGCCAATTTTGGCAGGCTCTCAAAGAATCAGCGAATGTGGTAGGGGGCTGAAAATTGCTACAGAGTACCTGTAGGACATGCAGATAAGTGGTGGAAAAGCACAGGTTGCTGGGCCTTTCGGTTCCGACGCTGCCCCTGTCCTTAAATGCCACTTCTAAGTGCACTGCAGGCCCCTTGAAAAAGTACATTTGGAAGGATTTTGAAGCGATGCAAGCAGGTAGAAACACCATTCCAAGGGCTGTAGTATCAGACTAACAGCCTGTAACTGAGCCCATGGTTTTTAGAGCGATTCCTACAAAATTCAGCTTTTTTCCCATTCAACTAAGGCGACCGCTGCTTTAAGCCTATGGGTCATTTGTAACAATTTTGGCAGGCTCTCAAAGAATCAGCGAATGTGGTAGGTGGCTGAAAATTGCTACAGAGTACCTGTAGGACATGCAGATAAGTGGTGGAAAAGCACAGGTTGCTGGGCCTTTCGGTTCCGACGCTGCCCCTGTCCTTAAATGCCACTTCTAAGTGCACTGCAGGCCCCTTGAAAAAGTACATTTGGAAGGATTTTGAAGCGATGCAAGCAGGTAGAAACACCATTCCAAGGGCTGTAGTATCAGACTAACAGCCTGTAACTGAGCCCAGGGTTTTTAGAGCGATTCCTACAAAATTCAGCTTTTTTCCGTTTCTGTTTTTTACGTTTTCTGGTGAAAACGCCTATACGTTTCAATGGGAATCACATTAAAATTAATATTTCAATAACCCCTGGAGCTACCACCTCATACGAGGTATCGTTGGATAGGTATGATTGCAAGCTACAAAACAACACCACACTCGAGTTTTTATTCGACTGCTACACTAAATAACGACCTTAAATAGGTTTCGTTTACATTTGGCGAAAAAACGTCCCGTTCAGGTTTTTTTTTTTTTTTTTTTTTTTTAATATTTAAATAACCACAGGTGGTATCAATTGAATCAAGGTATGCCTGTAAAGGTATTACTGCGAGCTACAAAACAAGACCTTTAGCACGGAAACGAGTGTGACCCTAACCCTAACCCTGAGTCACACTAGTTTTGATGGGCCACAGATGGAGCTGCGTGCCTGCAACGGAGACTGGGAGAGCTGGAGAGTGGGAGAGCTGGAGAGTGGGAGAGCTTGGGAGTGGAACGGCACTTGCATCCCAGTCGGATGCTGGGCTTTGGGACGCTCCATCCTTTTCACCGGCCATGGATGCGGCCAGGGCAGGGGGATGGATGCCTGGGACACAAGCCCAGTGCGGGGAGCTGCACGGCGGTTCGCCGGTGCCCCGCGTCCCGGGTGAACAGCGATTAATGAATTAATTAAATGCACGTCCCCCCCGGGTGCACGAGTGTTCTGAGGCCGGGTTGCAGTTCCGCGAGCTCGGGCGTGGGACGGCACTTGCATCCCAGTCGGATGCTGGGCTTTGGGACGCTCCATCCTTTTCACCGGCCATGGATGCGGCCAGGGCAGGGGGATGGATGCCTGGGACACAAGCCCAGTGCGGGGAGCTGCACGGCGGTTCGCCGGTGCCCCGCGTCCCAGGTGAACAGCGATTAATGAATTAATTAAATGCACGTCCCCCCCGGGTGCACGAGTGTTCTGAGGCCGGGTTGCAGTTCCGCGAGCTCGGGCGTGGGACGGCACTTGCATCCCAGTCGGATGCTGGGCTTTGGGACGCTCCATCCTTTTCACCGGCCATGGATGCGGCCAGGGCAGGGGGATGGATGCCTGGGACACAAGCCCAGTGCGGGGACCTGCACTGCGGTTAGCCCTGGTCCCGCGTCCCGTGTGAACAGCGATGAATGAATTCATTCAATGCACGCCCCCCCCCCGGGTGCACGAGTGTTATGAAGCCGGGCTATCGTTCCCCGAGCTCGGCTGAACACTTGCGGCGTCCCCCGGGGGACCTGCACGGCGGTTAGCCCTGGTCCCGCGTCCCGTGTGAACAGCGATGAATGAATTCATTCAATGCACGCCCCCCCCCGGGTGCACGAGTGTTATGGGTCCCGGCTATCGTTCCCCGAGCTCGGCTGAACACTTGCGGCGTCCCCCGGGGGACCTGCACGGCGGTTAGCCCTGGTCCCGCGTCCCGTGTGAACAGCGATGAATGAATTCATTCAATGCACTTTCCCCCCCGGGTGCACGAGTGTTATGAAGCCGGGCTATCGTTCCCCGAGCTCGGCTGAACACTTGCGGCGTCCCCCGGGGGACCTGCACGGCGGTTAGCCCTGGTCCCGCGTCCCGTGTGAACAGCGATGAATGAATTCATTCAATGCACGCCCCCCCCCGGGTGCACGAGTGTTATGGGTCCCGGCTATCGTTCCCCGAGCTCGGCTGAACACTTGCGGCGTCCCCCGGGGGACCTGCACGGCGGTTAGCCCTGGTCCCGCGTCCCGTGTGAACAGCGATGAATGAATTCATTCAATGCACGCCCCCCCCCGGGTGCACGAGTGTTATGGGTCCCGGCTATCGTTCCCCGAGCTCGGCTGAACACTTGCGGCGTCCCCCGGGGGACCTGCACGGCGGTTAGCCCTGGTCCCGCGTCCCGTGTGAACAGCGATGAATGAATTCATTCAATGCACTTTCCCCCCCGGGTGCACGAGTGTTATGAAGCCGGGCTATCGTTCCCCGAGCTCGGCTGAACACTTGCGGCGTCCCCCGGGGGACCTGCACGGCGGTTAGCCCTGGTCCCGCGTCCCGTGTGAACAGCGATGAATGAATTCATTCAATGCACGCCCCCCCCCGGGTGCACGAGTGTTATGGGTCCCGGCTATCGTTCCCCGAGCTCGGCTGAACACTTGCGGCGTCCCCCGGGGGACCTGCACGGCGGTTAGCCCTGGTCCCGCGTCCCGTGTGAACAGCGATGAATGAATTCATTCAATGCACGCCCCCCCCCGGGTGCACGAGTGTTATGGGTCCCGGCTATCGTTCCCCGAGCTCGGCTGAACACTTGCGGCGTCCCCCGGGGGACCTGCACGGCGGTTAGCCCTGGTCCCGCGTCCCGTGTGAACAGCGATGAATGAATTCATTCAATGCACGCCCCCCCCCGGGTGCACGAGTGTTATGGGTCCCGGCTATCGTTCCCCGAGCTCGGCTGAACACTTGCGGCGTCCCCCGGGGGACCTGCACGGCGGTTAGCCCTGGTCCCGCGTCCCGTGTGAACAGCGATGAATGAATTCATTCAATGCACGCCCCCCCCCGGGTGCACGAGTGTTATGGGTCCCGGCTATCGTTCCCCGAGCTCGGCTGAACACTTGCGGCGTCCCCCGGGGGACCTGCACGGCGGTTAGCCCTGGTCCCGCGTCCCGTGTGAACAGCGATGAATGAATTCATTCAATGCACGCCCCCCCCCGGGTGCACGAGTGTTATGGGTCCCGGCTGGAGATCCGCGAGCTCGGCTGAACACCTGCGCAAGCGCCGCTGCGGAGACCCGTTAGAAGCAGCCCCGAAGGCCAGCGAAAATAGCCGAGAGTTAAGCCCCTCCCCGCCGTGGCTTCGTCAGCCACTCGCCGCTTCAAGAGGGACGGGCCTCTGGTCATGTCATGTCATAAATCACATGACCAGAGGCCCGCCCATCCTGACGTTGCGGAAGTTTGCCGAAGACACAGCGGGGAGAGGCTTAACTCTCGGCTATTTTCGGACCCGGCGAGAAGGCAGCAGGACGCTCTATTCACGGCTAACTCCCCGCGGTCCCCTCTGACCGATCGGAGCCGGTTTAGCGCTCCAGGCAGTCGGATACTTTAGCGCCTCAGCAGCGGGGGCGACGACCTCTAACATTCCCCGGGGAGCTGCCCGAGTGTAAGGCCGGGACCCCCGTCTGCTGGGGGAAAAAAATACCTGCACGTCCCCCCCCGTGTGCACGGGTGTTATGAGCTCGGGCTGAACACTTGCTCGTCCCCCCCGCCCCCGGGGAGCTGCACGGCGGAACAGCGATGAATGAATTCATTAAATGCACTTTCCCCCCGGGTGCACGAGTGTTATGGGTCCCGGCTATCGTTCCCCGAGCTCGGCTGAACACTTGCGGCGTCCCCCGGGGGACCTGCACGGCGGTTAGCCCTGGTCCCGCGTCCCGTGTGAACAGCGATGAATGAATTCATTCAATGCACGCCCCCCCCCCGGGTGCACGAGTGTTATGAAGCCGGGCTATCGTTCCCCGAGCTCGGCTGAACACTTGCGGCGTCCCCCGGGGGACCTGCACGGCGGTTAGCCCTGGTCCCGCGTCCCGTGTGAACAGCGATGAATGAATTCATTCAATGCACGCCCCCCCCCGGGTGCACGAGTGTTATGGGTCCCGGCTATCGTTCCCCGAGCTCGGCTGAACACTTGCGGCGTCCCCCGGGGGACCTGCACGGCGGTTAGCCCTGGTCCCGCGTCCCGTGTGAACAGCGATGAATGAATTCATTCAATGCACTTTCCCCCCCGGGTGCACGAGTGTTATGAAGCCGGGCTATCGTTCCCCGAGCTCGGCTGAACACTTGCGGCGTCCCCCGGGGGACCTGCACGGCGGTTAGCCCTGGTCCCGCGTCCCGTGTGAACAGCGATGAATGAATTCATTCAATGCACGCCCCCCCCCGGGTGCACGAGTGTTATGGGTCCCGGCTATCGTTCCCCGAGCTCGGCTGAACACTTGCGGCGTCCCCCGGGGGACCTGCACGGCGGTTAGCCCTGGTCCCGCGTCCCGTGTGAACAGCGATGAATGAATTCATTCAATGCACGCCCCCCCCCGGGTGCACGAGTGTTATGGGTCCCGGCTGGAGATCCGCGAGCTCGGCTGAACACCTGCGCAAGCGCCGCTGCGGAGACCCGTTAGAAGCAGCCCCGAAGGCCAGCGAAAATAGCCGAGAGTTAAGCCCCTCCCCGCCGTGGCTTCGTCAGCCACTCGCCGCTTCAAGAGGGACGGGCCTCTGGTCATGTCATGTCATAAATCACATGACCAGAGGCCCGCCCATCCTGACGTTGCGGAAGTTTGCCGAAGACACAGCGGGGAGAGGCTTAACTCTCGGCTATTTTCGGACCCGGCGAGAAGGCAGCAGGACGCTCTATTCACGGCTAACTCCCCGCGGTCCCCTCTGACCGATCGGAGCCGGTTTAGCGCTCCAGGCAGTCGGATACTTTAGCGCCTCAGCAGCGGGGGCGACGACCTCTAACATTCCCCGGGGAGCTGCCCGAGTGTAAGGCCGGGACCCCCGTCTGCTGGGGGAAAAAAATACCTGCACGTCCCCCCCCGTGTGCACGGGTGTTATGAGCTCGGGCTGAACACTTGCTCGTCCCCCCCGCCCCCGGGGAGCTGCACGGCGGAACAGCGATGAATGAATTCATTAAATGCACTTTCCCCCCGGGTGCACGAGTGTTATGGGTCCCGGCTATCGTTCCCCGAGCTCGGCTGAACACTTGCGGCGTCCCCCGGGGGACCTGCACGGCGGTTAGCCCTGGTCCCGCGTCCCGTGGTGAACAGCGATGAATGAATTCATTCAATGCACGCCCCCCCCCCCGGGTGCACGAGTGTTATGAAGCCGGGCTATCGTTCCCCGAGCTCGGCTGAACACTTGCGGCGTCCCCCGGGGGACCTGCACGGCGGTTAGCCCTGGTCCCGCGTCCCGTGTGAACAGCGATGAATGAATTCATTCAATGCACGCCCCCCCCCCGGGTGCACGAGTGTTATGGGTCCCGGCTATCGTTCCCCGAGCTCGGGCTGAACACTTGCGGCGTCCCCCGGGGGACCTGCACGGCGGTTAGCCCTGGTCCCGCGTCCCGTGTGAACAGCGATGAATGAATTCATTCAATGCACTTTCCCCCCCGGGTGCACGAGTGTTATGAAGCCGGGCTATCGTTCCCCGAGCTCGGCTGAACACTTGCGGCGTCCCCTGGGGGACCTGCACGGCGGTTAGCCCTGGTCCCGCGTCCCGTGTGAACAGCGATGAATGAATTCATTCAATGCACGCCCCCCCCCGGGTGCACGAGTGTTATGGGTCCCGGCTATCGTTCCCCGAGCTCGGCTGAACACTTGCGGCGTCCCCCGGGGGACCTGCACGGCGGTTAGCCCTGGTCCCGCGTCCCGTGTGAACAGCGATGAATGAATTCATTCAATGCACGCCCCCCCCCGGGTGCACGAGTGTTATGGGTCCCCGGCTGGAGATCCGCGAGCTCGGCTGAACACCTGCGCAAGCGCCGCTGCGGAGACCCGTTAGAAGCAGCCCCGAAGGCCAGCGAAAATAGCCGAGAGTTAAGCCCCTCCCCGCCGTGGCTTCGTCAGCCACTCGCCGCTTCAAGAGGGACGGGCCTCTGGTCATGTCATGTCATAATCACATGACCAGAGGCCCGCCCATCCTGACGTTGCGGAAGTTTGCCGAAGACACAGCGGGGAGAGGCTTAACTCTCGGCTATTTTCGGACCCGGCGAGAAGGCAGCAGGACGCTCTATTCACGGCTAACTCCCCGCGGTCCCCTCTGACCGATCGGAGCCGGTTTAGCGCTCCAGGCAGTCGGATACTTTAGCGCCTCAGCAGCGGGGGCGACGACCTCTAACATTCCCCGGGGAGCTGCCCGAGTGTAAGGCCGGGACCCCCGTCTGCTGGGGGAAAAAAAATACCTGCACGTCCCCCCCCGTGTGCACGGGTGTTATGAGCTCGGGCTGAACACTTGCTCGTCCCCCCCGCCCCCGGGGAGCTGCACGGCGGAACAGCGATGAATGAATTCATTAAATGCACTTTCCCCCCGGGTGCACGAGTGTTATGGGTCCCGGCTATCGTTCCCCGAGCTCGGCTGAACACTTGCGGCGTCCCCCGGGGGACCTGCACGGCGGTTAGCCCTGGTCCCGCGTCCCGTGTGAACAGCGATGAATGAATTCATTCAATGCACGCCCCCCCCCCCGGGTGCACGAGTGTTATGAAGCCGGGCTATCGTTCCCCGAGCTCGGCTGAACACTTGCGGCGTCCCCCGGGGGACCTGCACGGCGGTTAGCCCTGGTCCCGCGTCCCGTGTGAACAGCGATGAATGAATTCATTCAATGCACGCCCCCCCCCGGGTGCACGAGTGTTATGGGTCCCGGCTATCGTTCCCCGAGCTCGGCTGAACACTTGCGGCGTCCCCCGGGGGACCTGCACGGCGGTTAGCCCTGGTCCCGCGTCCCGTGTGAACAGCGATGAATGAATTCATTCAATGCACTTTCCCCCCCGGGTGCACGAGTGTTATGAAGCCGGGCTATCGTTCCCCGAGCTCGGCTGAACACTTGCGGCGTCCCCCGGGGGACCTGCACGGCGGTTAGCCCTGGTCCCGCGTCCCGTGTGAACAGCGATTGAATGAATTCATTCAATGCACGCCCCCCCCCGGGTGCACGAGTGTTATGGGTTCCGGCTATCGTTCCCCGAGCTCGGCTGAACACTTGCGGCGTCCCCCGGGGGACCTGCACGGCGGTTAGCCCTGGTCCCGCGTCCCGTGTGAACAGCGATGAATGAATTCATTCAATGCACTTTCCCCCCCGGGTGCACGAGTGTTATGAAGCCGGGCTATCGTTCCCCGAGCTCGGCTGAACACTTGCGGCGTCCCCCGGGGGACCTGCACGGCGGTTAGCCCTGGTCCCGCGTCCCGTGTGAACAGCGATGAATGAATTCATTCAATGCACGCCCCCCCCCGGGTGCACGAGTGTTATGGGTCCCGGCTATCGTTCCCCGAGCTCGGCTGAACACTTGCGGCGTCCCCCGGGGGACCTGCACGGCGGTTAGCCCTGGTCCCGCGTCCCGTGTGAACAGCGATGAATGAATTCATTCAATGCACGCCCCCCCCCCGGGTGCACGAGTGTTATGAAGCCGGGCTATCGTTCCCCGAGCTCGGCTGAACACTTGCGGCGTCCCCCGGGGGACCTGCACGGCGGTTAGCCCTGGTCCCGCGTCCCGTGTGAACAGCGATGAATGAATTCATTCAATGCACGCCCCCCCCCCGGGTGCACGAGTGTTATGGGTCCCGGCTATCGTTCCCCGAGCTCGGCTGAACACTTGCGGCGTCCCCCGGGGGACCTGCACGGCGGTTAGCCCTGGTCCCGCGTCCCGTGTGAACAGCGATGAATGAATTCATTCAATGCACTTTCCCCCCCGGGTGCACGAGTGTTATGAAGCCGGGCTATCGTTCCCCGAGCTCGGCTGAACACTTGCGGCGTCCCCCGGGGGACCTGCACGGCGGTTAGCCCTGGTCCCCGCGTCCCCGTGTGAACAGCGATGAATGAATTCATTCAATGCACGCCCCCCCCCCGGGTGCACGAGTGTTATGGGTCCCGGCTATCGTTCCCCGAGCTCGGCTGAACACTTGCGGCGTCCCCCGGGGGACCTGCACGGCGGTTAGCCCTGGTCCCGCGTCCCGTGTGAACAGCGATGAATGAATTCATTCAATGCACGCCCCCCCCGGGTGCACGAGTGTTATGGGTCCCGGCTGGAGATCCGCGAGCTCGGCTGAACACCTGCGCAAGCGCCGCTGCGGAGACCCGTTAGAAGCAGCCCGAAGGCCAGCGAAAATAGCCGAGAGTTAAGCCCCTCCCCGCCGTGGCTTCGTCAGCCACTCGCCGCTTCAAGAGGGACGGGCCTCTGGTCATGTCATGTCATAAATCACATGACCAGAGGCCCGCCCATCCTGACGTTGCGGAAGTTTGCCGAAGACACAGCGGGGAGAGGCTTAACTCTCGGCTATTTTCGGACCCGGCGAGAAGGCAGCAGGACGCTCTATTCACGGCTAACTCCCCGCGGTCCCTCTGACCGATCGGAGCCGGTTTTAGCGCTCCAGGCAGTCGGATACTTTAGCGCCTCAGCAGCGGGGGCGACGACCTCTAACATTCCCCGGGAGCTGCCCGAGTGTAAGGCCGGGACCCCCGTCTGCTGGGGGAAAAAAATACCTGCACGTCCCCCCCCCGTGTGCACGGGTGTTATGAGCTCGGGCTGAACACTTGCTCGTCCCCCCCGCCCCCGGGGAGCTGCACGGCGGAACAGCGATGAATGAATTCATTAAATGCACTTTCCCCCCGGGTGCACGAGTGTTATGGGTCCCGGCTATCGTTCCCCGAGCTCGGCTGAACACTTGCGGCGTCCCCGGGGGACCTGCACGGCGGTTAGCCCTGGTCCCGCGTCCCGTGTGAACAGCGATGAATGAATTCATTCAATGCACGCCCCCCCCCCCGGGTGCACGAGTGTTATGAAGCCGGGCTATCGTTCCCCGAGCTCGGCTGAACACTTGCGGCGTCCCCCGGGGGACCTGCACGGGCGGTTAGCCCTGGTCCCGCGTCCCGTGTGAACAGCGATGAATGAATTCATTCAATGCACGCCCCCCCCCGGGTGCACGAGTGTTATGGGTCCCGGCTATCGTTCCCCGAGCTCGGCTGAACACTTGCGGCGTCCCCCGGGGGACCTGCACGGCGGTTAGCCCTGGTCCCGCGTCCCGTGTGAACAGCGATGAATGAATTCATTCAATGCACTTTCCCCCCCGGGTGCACGAGTGTTATGAAGCCGGGCTATCGTTCCCCGAGCTCGGCTGAACACTTGCGGCGTCCCCCGGGGGACCTGCACGGCGGTTAGCCCTGGTCCCGCGTCCCGTGTGAACAGCGATGAATGAATTCATTCAATGCACGCCCCCCCCGGGTGCACGAGTGTTATGGGTCCCGGCTATCGTTCCCCGAGCTCGGCTGAAACACTTGCGGCGTCCCCCGGGGGACCTGCACGGCGGTTAGCCCTGGCGTCCCGTGTGAACAGCGATGAATGAATTCATTCAATGCACGCCCCCCCCCGGGTGCACGAGTGTTATGGGTCCCGGCTATCGTTCCCCGAGCTCGGCTGAACACTTGCGGCGTCCCCCGGGGGACCTGCACGGCGGTTAGCCCTGGTCCCGCGTCCCGTGTGAACAGCGATGAATGAATTCATTCAATGCACTTTCCCCCCCGGGTGCACGAGTGTTATGAAGCCGGGCTATCGTTCCCCGAGCTCGGCTGAACACTTGCGGTGTCCCCCGGGGGACCTGCACGGCGGTTAGCCTGGTCCCGCGTCCCGTGTGAACAGCGATGAATGAATTCATTCAATGCAGCCCCCCCCCCGGGTGCACGAGTGTTATGGGTCCCGGCTATCGTTCCCCGAGCTCGGCTGAACACTTGCGGCGTCCCCCGGGGGACCTGCACGGCGGTTAGCCCTGGTCCCCGCGTCCCGTGTGAACAGCGATGAATGAATTCATTCAATGCACGCCCCCCCCCGGGTGCACGAGTGTTATGGGTCCCGGCTGGAGATCCGCGAGCTCGGGCTGAACACTTGCTCGTCCCCTGCAGTGTTTTTAGAAGAATTCCCGCAGAAATCGGATTTTTTTGAGCAATTCAAATAAGAGTAACAGCATTTGCATCCCCGGTGTCATAAATATTTTCCACCAGTAGATGGCAGCAGCCCTAGAATTGGAGTCGGCAACCATTCAAATACTTGAAAAAGTACATTTTAATGAGTTTTTAAGCCAATTTGGCAGGCTCTCAAAGAATCAGCGAATGTGGTAGGGGGCTGAAAATTGCTACAGAGTACCTGTAGGACATGCAGATAAGTGGTGGAAAAGCACAGGTTGCTGGGCCTTTCGGTTCCCGACGCCTGCCCCTGTCCTTAAATGCCACTTCTAAGTGCACTGCAGGCCCTTGAAAAAAGTACATTTGGAAGGATTTTGAAGCGATGCAAGCAGGTAGAAACACATTCCAAGGGCTGTAGTATCAGACTAACAGCCTGTAACTGAGCCCATGTTTTTAGAGCGATTCTACAAAATTCAGCTTTTTTCCCATTCAACTAAGGCGACCGCTGCTTTAAGCCTATGGGTCTTTGTAACAATTTTGGCAGGCTCTCAAAGAATCAGCGAATGTGGGTAGGTGGCTGAAAATTGCTACAGAGTACCTGTAGGACATGCAGATAAGTGGTGGAAAAGCACAGGTTGCTGGGCCTTTCGGTTCCGACGCTGCCCTGTCCTTAAATGCCACTTCTAAGTGCACTGCAGGCCCCTTGAAAAAGTACATTTGGAAGGATTTTGAAGCGATGCAAGCAGGTAGAAACACCATTCCAAGGGCTGTAGTATCAGACTAACAGCCTGTAACTGAGCCAGGTTTTTAGAGCGATTCCTACAAAATTCAGCTTTTTTCCGTTTCTGTTTTTTACGTTTTCTGGTGAAAACGCCTATACGTTTCAATGGGAATCACATTAAAATTAATATTTCAATAACCCCTGGAGCTACCACCTCATACGAGGTATCGTTGGATAGGTATGATTGCAAGCTACAAAACAACACCGCACTCGAGTTTTATTCGACTGCTACACTAAATAACGACCTTAAATAGGTTTCGTTTACATTTGGCGAAAAAACGTCCCGTTCAGGTTTTTTTTTTTTTTTTTTTTTTTTTAATATTTAAATAACCACAGGTGGTATCAATTGAATCAAGGTATGCCTGTAAAGGTATTACTGCGAGCTACAAAACAAGACCTTTAGCACGGAAACGAGTGTGACCCTAACCCTAACCCTGAGTCACACTAGTTTTGATGGGCCACAGATGGAGCTGCGTGCCTGCAACGGAGACTGGGAGAGCTGGAGAGTGGGAGAGCTGGAGAGTGGGAGAGCTTGGGAGTGGAACGGCACTTGCATCCCAGTCGGATGCTGGGCTTTGGGACGCTCCATCCTTTTCACCGGCCATGGATGCGGCCAGGGCAGGGGGATGGATGCCTGGGACACAAGCCCAGTGCGGGGAGCTGCACGGCGGTTCGCCGGTGCCCCGCGTCCCGGGTGAACAGCGATTAATGAATTAATTAAATGCACGTCCCCCCCGGGTGCACGAGTGTTCTGAGGCCGGGTTGCAGTTCCGCGAGCTCGGGCGTGGGACGGCACTTGCATCCCAGTCGGATGCTGGGCTTTGGGACGCTCCATCCTTTTCACCGGCCATGGATGCGGCCAGGGCAGGGGGATGGATGCCTGGGACACAAGCCCAGTGCGGGGAGCTGCACGGCGGTTCGCCGGTGCCCCGCGTCCCAGGTGAACAGCGATTAATGAATTAATTAAATGCACGTCCCCCCCGGGTGCACGAGTGTTCTGAGGCCGGGTTGCAGTTCCGCGAGCTCGGGCGTGGGACGGCACTTGCATCCCAGTCGGATGCTGGGCTTTGGGACGCTCCATCCTTTTCACCGGCCATGGATGCGGCCAGGGCAGGGGGATGGATGCCTGGGACACAAGCCCAGTGCGGGGACCTGCACTGCGGTTAGCCCTGGTCCCGCGTCCCGTGTGAACAGCGATGAATGAATTCATTCAATGCACGCCCCCCCCCGGGTGCACGAGTGTTATGAAGCCGGGCTATCGTTCCCCGAGCTCGGCTGAACACTTGCGGCGTCCCCCGGGGGACCTGCACGGCGGTTAGCCCTGGTCCCGCGTCCCGTGTGAACAGCGATGAATGAATTCATTCAATGCACGCCCCCCCCCGGGTGCACGAGTGTTATGGGTCCCGGCTATCGTTCCCCGAGCTCGGCTGAACACTTGCGGCGTCCCCCGGGGGACCTGCACGGCGGTTAGCCCTGGTCCCGCGTCCCGTGTGAACAGCGATGAATGAATTCATTCAATGCACTTTCCCCCCCGGGTGCACGAGTGTTATGAAGCCGGGCTATCGTTCCCCGAGCTCGGCTGAACACTTGCGGCGTCCCCCGGGGGACCTGCACGGCGGTTAGCCCTGGTCCCGCGTCCCGTGTGAACAGCGATGAATGAATTCATTCAATGCACGCCCCCCCCCCGGGTGCACGAGTGTTATGGGTCCCGGCTATCGTTCCCCGAGCTCGGCTGAACACTTGCGGCGTCCCCCGGGGGACCTGCACGGCGGTTAGCCCTGGTCCCGCGTCCCGTGTGAACAGCGATGAATGAATTCATTCAATGCACGCCCCCCCCCGGGTGCACGAGTGTTATGGGTCCCGGCTATCGTTCCCCGAGCTCGGCTGAACACTTGCGGCGTCCCCCGGGGGACCTGCACGGCGGTTAGCCCTGGTCCCGCGTCCCGTGTGAACAGCGATGAATGAATTCATTCAATGCACTTTCCCCCCCGGGTGCACGAGTGTTATGAAGCCGGGCTATCGTTCCCCGAGCTCGGCTGAACACTTGCGGCGTCCCCCGGGGGACCTGCACGGCGGTTAGCCCTGGTCCCGCGTCCCGTGTGAACAGCGATGAATGAATTCATTCAATGCACTTTCCCCCCCGGGTGCACGAGTGTTATGAAGCCGGGCTATCGTTCCCCGAGCTCGGCTGAACACTTGCGGCGTCCCCCGGGGGACCTGCACGGCGGTTAGCCCTGGTCCCCGCGTCCCGTGTGAACAGCGATGAATGAATTCATTCAATGCACGCCCCCCCCCGGGTGCACGAGTGTTATGGGTCCCGGCTATCGTTCCCCGAGCTCGGCTGAACACTTGCGGCGTCCCCCGGGGGACCTGCACGGCGGTTAGCCCTGGTCCCGCGTCCCGTGTGAACAGCGATGAATGAATTCATTCAATGCACGCCCCCCCCCGGGTGCACGAGTGTTATGGGTCCCGGCTATCGTTCCCCGAGCTCGGCTGAACACTTGCGGCGTCCCCCGGGGGACCTGCACGGCGGTTAGCCCTGGTCCCGCGTCCCGTGTGAACAGCGATGAATGAATTCATTCAATGCACGCCCCCCCCCGGGTGCACGAGTGTTATGGGTCCCGGCTATCGTTCCCCGAGCTCGGCTGAACACTTGCGGCGTCCCCCGGGGGACCTGCACGGCGGTTAGCCCTGGTCCCGCGTCCCGTGTGAACAGCGATGAATGAATTCATTCAATGCACGCCCCCCCCCGGGTGCACGAGTGTTATGGGTCCCGGCTATCGTTCCCCGAGCTCGGCTGAACACTTGCGGCGTCCCCCGGGGGACCTGCACGGCGGTTAGCCCTGGTCCCGCGTCCCGTGTGAACAGCGATGAATGAATTCATTCAATGCACGCCCCCCCCCGGGTGCACGAGTGTTATGGGTCCCGGCTGGAGATCCGCGAGCTCGGCTGAACACCTGCGCAAGCGCCGCTGCGGAGACCCGTTAGAAGCAGCCCCGAAGGCCAGCGAAAATAGCCGAGAGTTAAGCCCCTCCCCGCCGTGGCTTCGTCAGCCACTCGCCGCTTCAAGAGGGACGGGCCTCTGGTCATGTCATGTCATAAATCACATGACCAGAGGCCCGCCCATCCTGACGTTGCGGAAGTTTGCCGAAGACACAGCGGGGAGAGGCTTAACTCTCGGCTATTTTCGGACCCGGCGAGAAGGCAGCAGGACGCTCTATTCACGGCTAACTCCCCGCGGTCCCCTCTGACCGATCGGAGCCGGTTTAGCGCTCCAGGCAGTCGGATACTTTAGCGCCTCAGCAGCGGGGGCGACGACCTCTAACATTCCCCGGGGAGCTGCCCGAGTGTAAGGCCGGGACCCCCGTCTGCTGGGGGAAAAAAATACCTGCACGTCCCCCCCCGTGTGCACGGGTGTTATGAGCTCGGGCTGAACACTTGCTCGTCCCCCCCGCCCCCGGGGAGCTGCACGGCGGAACAGCGATGAATGAATTCATTAAATGCACTTTCCCCCCGGGTGCACGAGTGTTATGGGTCCCGGCTATCGTTCCCCGAGCTCGGCTGAACACTTGCGGCGTCCCCCGGGGGACCTGCACGGCGGTTAGCCCTGGTCCCGCGTCCCGTGTGAACAGCGATGAATGAATTCATTCAATGCACGCCCCCCCCCCGGGTGCACGAGTGTTATGAAGCCGGGCTATCGTTCCCCGAGCTCGGCTGAACACTTGCGGCGTCCCCCGGGGGACCTGCACGGCGGTTAGCCCTGGTCCCGCGTCCCGTGTGAACAGCGATGAATGAATTCATTCAATGCACGCCCCCCCCCGGGTGCACGAGTGTTATGGGTCCCGGCTATCGTTCCCCGAGCTCGGCTGAACACTTGCGGCGTCCCCCGGGGGACCTGCACGGCGGTTAGCCCTGGTCCCGCGTCCCGTGTGAACAGCGATGAATGAATTCATTCAATGCACTTTCCCCCCCGGGTGCACGAGTGTTATGAAGCCGGGCTATCGTTCCCCGAGCTCGGCTGAACACTTGCGGCGTCCCCCGGGGGACCTGCACGGCGGTTAGCCCTGGTCCCGCGTCCCGTGTGAACAGCGATGAATGAATTCATTCAATGCACGCCCCCCCCCGGGTGCACGAGTGTTATGGGTCCCGGCTATCGTTCCCCGAGCTCGGCTGAACACTTGCGGCGTCCCCCGGGGGACCTGCACGGCGGTTAGCCCTGGTCCCGCGTCCCGTGTGAACAGCGATGAATGAATTCATTCAATGCACGCCCCCCCCCGGGTGCACGAGTGTTATGGGTCCCGGCTGGAGATCCGCGAGCTCGGCTGAACACCTGCGCAAGCGCCGCTGCGGAGACCCGTTAGAAGCAGCCCCGAAGGCCAGCGAAAATAGCCGAGAGTTAAGCCCCTCCCCGCCGTGGCTTCGTCAGCCACTCGCCGCTTCAAGAGGGACGGGCCTCTGGTCATGTCATGTCATAAATCACATGACCAGAGGCCCGCCCATCCTGACGTTGCGGATGTTTGCCGAAGACACAGCGGGGAGAGGCTTAACTCTCGGCTATTTTCGGACCCGGCGAGAAGGCAGCAGGACGCTCTATTCACGGCTAACTCCCCGCGGTCCCCTCTGACCGATCGGAGCCGGTTTAGCGCTCCAGGCAGTCGGATACTTTAGCGCCTCAGCAGCGGGGGCGACGACCTCTAACATTCCCCGGGGAGCTGCCCGAGTGTAAGGCCGGGACCCCCGTCTGCTGGGGGAAAAAAATACCTGCACGTCCCCCCCCGTGTGCACGGGTGTTATGAGCTCGGGCTGAACACTTGCTCGTCCCCCCCGCCCCCGGGGAGCTGCACGGCGGAACAGCGATGAATGAATTCATTAAATGCACTTTCCCCCCGGGTGCACGAGTGTTATGGGTCCCGGCTATCGTTCCCCGAGCTCGGCTGAACACTTGCGGCGTCCCCCGGGGGACCTGCACGGCGGTTAGCCCTGGTCCCGCGTCCCGTGTGAACAGCGATGAATGAATTCATTCAATGCACGCCCCCCCCCCGGGTGCACGAGTGTTATGAAGCCGGGCTATCGTTCCCCGAGCTCGGCTGAACACTTGCGGCGTCCCCCGGGGGACCTGCACGGCGGTTAGCCCTGGTCCCGCGTCCCGTGTGAACAGCGATGAATGAATTCATTCAATGCACGCCCCCCCCCGGGTGCACGAGTGTTATGGGTCCCGGCTATCGTTCCCCGAGCTCGGCTGAACACTTGCGGCGTCCCCCGGGGGACCTGCACGGCGGTTAGCCCTGGTCCCGCGTCCCGTGTGAACAGCGATGAATGAATTCATTCAATGCACTTTCCCCCCCGGGTGCACGAGTGTTATGAAGCCGGGCTATCGTTCCCCGAGCTCGGCTGAACACTTGCGGCGTCCCCCGGGGGACCTGCACGGCGGTTAGCCCTGGTCCCGCGTCCCGTGTGAACAGCGATGAATGAATTCATTCAATGCACGCCCCCCCCCGGGTGCACGAGTGTTATGGGTCCCGGCTATCGTTCCCCGAGCTCGGCTGAACACTTGCGGCGTCCCCCGGGGGACCTGCACGGCGGTTAGCCCTGGTCCCGCGTCCCGTGTGAACAGCGATGAATGAATTCATTCAATGCACTTTCCCCCCCGGGTGCACGAGTGTTATGAAGCCGGGCTATCGTTCCCCGAGCTCGGCTGAACACTTGCGGCGTCCCCCGGGGGACCTGCACGGCGGTTAGCCCTGGTCCCGCGTCCCGTGTGAACAGCGATGAATGAATTCATTCAATGCACGCCCCCCCCCGGGTGCACGAGTGTTATGGGTCCCGGCTATCGTTCCCCGAGCTCGGCTGAACACTTGCGGCGTCCCCCGGGGGACCTGCACGGCGGTTAGCCCTGGTCCCGCGTCCCGTGTGAACAGCGATGAATGAATTCATTCAATGCACGCCCCCCCCCGGGTGCACGAGTGTTATGGGTCCCGGCTGGAGATCCGCGAGCTCGGCTGAACACCTGCGCAAGCGCCGCTGCGGAGACCCGTTAGAAGCAGCCCCGAAGGCCAGCGAAAATAGCCGAGAGTTAAGCCCCTCCCCGCCGTGGCTTCGTCAGCCACTCGCCGCTTCAAGAGGGACGGGCCTCTGGTCATGTCATGTCATAAATCACATGACCAGAGGCCCGCCCATCCTGACGTTGCGGAAGTTTGCCGAAGACACAGCGGGGAGAGGCTTAACTCTCGGCTATTTTCGGACCCGGCGAGAAGGCAGCAGGACGCTCTATTCACGGCTAACTCCCCGCGGTCCCCTCTGACCGATCGGAGCCGGTTTAGCGCTCCAGGCAGTCGGATACTTTAGCGCCTCAGCAGCGGGGGCGACGACCTCTAACATTCCCCGGGGAGCTGCCCGAGTGTAAGGCCGGGACCCCCGTCTGCTGGGGGAAAAAAATACCTGCACGTCCCCCCCCGTGTGCACGGGTGTTATGAGCTCGGGCTGAACACTTGCTCGTCCCCCCCGCCCCCGGGGAGCTGCACGGCGGAACAGCGATGAATGAATTCATTAAATGCACTTTCCCCCCGGGTGCACGAGTGTTATGGGTCCCGGCTATCGTTCCCCGAGCTCGGCTGAACACTTGCGGCGTCCCCCGGGGGACCTGCACGGCGGTTAGCCCTGGTCCCGCGTCCCGTGTGAACAGCGATGAATGAATTCATTCAATGCACTTTCCCCCCCGGGTGCACGAGTGTTATGAAGCCGGGCTATCGTTCCCCGAGCTCGGCTGAACACTTGCGGCGTCCCCCGGGGGACCTGCACGGCGGTTAGCCCTGGTCCCGCGTCCCGTGTGAACAGCGATGAATGAATTCATTCAATGCACGCCCCCCCCCGGGTGCACGAGTGTTATGGGTCCCGGCTATCGTTCCCCGAGCTCGGCTGAACACTTGCGGCGTCCCCCGGGGGACCTGCACGGCGGTTAGCCCTGGTCCCGCGTCCCGTGTGAACAGCGATGAATGAATTCATTCAATGCACGCCCCCCCCCGGGTGCACGAGTGTTATGGGTCCCGGCTATCGTTCCCCGAGCTCGGCTGAACACTTGCGGCGTCCCCCGGGGGACCTGCACGGCGGTTAGCCCTGGTCCCGCGTCCCGTGTGAACAGCGATGAATGAATTCATTCAATGCACGCCCCCCCCCGGGTGCACGAGTGTTATGGGTCCCGGCTATCGTTCCCCGAGCTCGGCTGAACACTTGCGGCGTCCCCCGGGGGACCTGCACGGCGGTTAGCCCTGGTCCCGCGTCCCGTGTGAACAGCGATGAATGAATTCATTCAATGCACGCCCCCCCCCGGGTGCACGAGTGTTATGGGTCCCGGCTATCGTTCCCCGAGCTCGGCTGAACACTTGCGGCGTCCCCCGGGGGACCTGCACGGCGGTTAGCCCTGGTCCCGCGTCCCGTGTGAACAGCGATGAATGAATTCATTCAATGCACGCCCCCCCCCGGGTGCACGAGTGTTATGGGTCCCGGCTGGAGATCCGCGAGCTCGGCTGAACACCTGCGCAAGCGCCGCTGCGGAGACCCGTTAGAAGCAGCCCCGAAGGCCAGCGAAAATAGCCGAGAGTTAAGCCCCTCCCCGCCGTGGCTTCGTCAGCCACTCGCCGCTTCAAGAGGGACGGGCCTCTGGTCATGTCATGTCATAAATCACATGACCAGAGGCCCGCCCATCCTGACGTTGCGGAAGTTTGCCGAAGACACAGCGGGGAGAGGCTTAACTCTCGGCTATTTTCGGACCCGGCGAGAAGGCAGCAGGACGCTCTATTCACGGCTAACTCCCCGCGGTCCCCTCTGACCGATCGGAGCCGGTTTAGCGCTCCAGGCAGTCGGATACTTTAGCGCCTCAGCAGCGGGGGCGACGACCTCTAACATTCCCCGGGGAGCTGCCCGAGTGTAAGGCCGGGACCCCCGTCTGCTGGGGGAAAAAAATACCTGCACGTCCCCCCCCGTGTGCACGGGTGTTATGAGCTCGGGCTGAACACTTGCTCGTCCCCCCCGCCCCCGGGGAGCTGCACGGCGGAACAGCGATGAATGAATTCATTAAATGCACTTTCCCCCCGGGTGCACGAGTGTTATGGGTCCCGGCTGGAGATCCGCGAGCTCGGGCTGAACACTTGCTCGTCCCCTGCAGTGTTTTTAGAAGAATTCCCGCAGAAATCGGATTTTTTTGAGCAATTCAAATAAGAGTAACAGCATTTGCATCCCCGGTGTCATAAATATTTTCCACCAGTAGATGGCAGCAGCCCCTAGAATTGGAGTCGGCAACCATTCAAATACTTGAAAAAGTACATTTTAATGAGTTTTTAAGCCAATTTTGGCAGGCTCTCAAAGAATCAGCGAATGTGGTAGGGGGCTGAAAATTGCTACAGAGTACCTGTAGGACATGCAGATAAGTGGTGGAAAAGCACAGGTTGCTGGGCCTTTCGGTTCCGACGCTGCCCCTGTCCTTAAATGCCACTTCTAAGTGCACTGCAGGCCCCTTGAAAAAGTACATTTGGAAGGATTTTGAAGCGATGCAAGCAGGTAGAAACACCATTCCAAGGGCTGTAGTATCAGACTAACAGCCTGTAACTGAGCCCATGGTTTTTAGAGCGATTCCTACAAAATTCAGCTTTTTTCCCATTCAACTAAGGCGACCGCTGCTTTAAGCCTATGGGTCATTTGTAACAATTTTGGCAGGCTCTCAAAGAATCAGCGAATGTGGTAGGTGGCTGAAAATTGCTACAGAGTACCTGTAGGACATGCAGATAAGTGGTGGAAAAGCACAGGTTGCTGGGCCTTTCGGTTCCGACGCTGCCCCTGTCCTTAAATGCCACTTCTAAGTGCACTGCAGGCCCCTTGAAAAAGTACATTTGGAAGGATTTTGAAGCGATGCAAGCAGGTAGAAACACCATTCCAAGGGCTGTAGTATCAGACTAACAGCCTGTAACTGAGCCCAGGGTTTTTAGAGCGATTCCTACAAAATTCAGCTTTTTTCCGTTTCTGTTTTTTACGTTTTCTGGTGAAAACGCCTATACGTTTCAATGGGAATCACATTAAAATTAATATTTCAATAACCCCTGGAGCTACCACCTCATACGAGGTATCGTTGGATAGGTATGATTGCAAGCTACAAAACAACACCGCACTCGAGTTTTTATTCGACTGCTACACTAAATAACGACCTTAAATAGGTTTCGTTTACATTTGGCGAAAAAACGTCCCGTTCAGGTTTTTTTTTTTTTTTTTTTTTTTTAATATTTAAATAACCACAGGTGGTATCAATTGAATCAAGGTATGCCTGTAAAGGTATTACTGCGAGCTACAAAACAAGACCTTTAGCACGGAAACGAGTGTGACCCTAACCCTAACCCTGAGTCACACTAGTTTTGATGGGCCACAGATGGAGCTGCGTGCCTGCAACGGAGACTGGGAGAGCTGGAGAGTGGGAGAGCTGGAGAGTGGGAGAGCTTGGGAGTGGAACGGCACTTGCATCCCAGTCGGATGCTGGGCTTTGGGACGCTCCATCCTTTTCACCGGCCATGGATGCGGCCAGGGCAGGGGGATGGATGCCTGGGACACAAGCCCAGTGCGGGGAGCTGCACGGCGGTTCGCCGGTGCCCCGCGTCCCGGGTGAACAGCGATTAATGAATTAATTAAATGCACGTCCCCCCCGGGTGCACGAGTGTTCTGAGGCCGGGTTGCAGTTCCGCGAGCTCGGGCGTGGGACGGCACTTGCATCCCAGTCGGATGCTGGGCTTTGGGACGCTCCATCCTTTTCACCGGCCATGGATGCGGCCAGGGCAGGGGGATGGATGCCTGGGACACAAGCCCAGTGCGGGGAGCTGCACGGCGGTTCGCCGGTGCCCCGCGTCCCAGGTGAACAGCGATTAATGAATTAATTAAATGCACGTCCCCCCCGGGTGCACGAGTGTTCTGAGGCCGGGTTGCAGTTCCGCGAGCTCGGGCGTGGGACGGCACTTGCATCCCAGTCGGATGCTGGGCTTTGGGACGCTCCATCCTTTTCACCGGCCATGGATGCGGCCAGGGCAGGGGGATGGATGCCTGGGACACAAGCCCAGTGCGGGGACCTGCACTGCGGTTAGCCCTGGTCCCGCGTCCCGTGTGAACAGCGATGAATGAATTCATTCAATGCACGCCCCCCCCCGGGTGCACGAGTGTTATGAAGCCGGGCTATCGTTCCCCGAGCTCGGCTGAACACTTGCGGCGTCCCCCGGGGGACCTGCACGGCGGTTAGCCCTGGTCCCGCGTCCCGTGTGAACAGCGATGAATGAATTCATTCAATGCACGCCCCCCCCCGGGTGCACGAGTGTTATGGGTCCCGGCTATCGTTCCCCGAGCTCGGCTGAACACTTGCGGCGTCCCCCGGGGGACCTGCACGGCGGTTAGCCCTGGTCCCGCGTCCCGTGTGAACAGCGATGAATGAATTCATTCAATGCACTTTCCCCCCCGGGTGCACGAGTGTTATGAAGCCGGGCTATCGTTCCCCGAGCTCGGCTGAACACTTGCGGCGTCCCCCGGGGGACCTGCACGGCGGTTAGCCCTGGTCCCGCGTCCCGTGTGAACAGCGATGAATGAATTCATTCAATGCACGCCCCCCCCCGGGTGCACGAGTGTTATGGGTCCCGGCTATCGTTCCCCGAGCTCGGCTGAACACTTGCGGCGTCCCCCGGGGGACCTGCACGGCGGTTAGCCCTGGTCCCGCGTCCCGTGTGAACAGCGATGAATGAATTCATTCAATGCACGCCCCCCCCCGGGTGCACGAGTGTTATGGGTCCCGGCTATCGTTCCCCGAGCTCGGCTGAACACTTGCGGCGTCCCCCGGGGGACCTGCACGGCGGTTAGCCCTGGTCCCGCGTCCCGTGTGAACAGCGATGAATGAATTCATTCAATGCACTTTCCCCCCCGGGTGCACGAGTG
>NW_026708349.1:0-67398 GCF_902713425.1 Acipenser ruthenus
TGCTCCCTGCTGGGTGCTGTGTGTATATCTGTGTGTGTGTGTGTCTGTTCCCTGCTGGGTGCTGTGTGTATATCTGTGCGTGTGTGTCTGTTCCCTGCTGGGTGCTGTGTGTATATCTGTGTGTGTGTGTGTCTGCTCCCTGCTGGGTGCTGTGTGTATATCTGTGTGTGTGTGTGTCTGTTCCCTGCTGGGTGCTGTGTGTATATCTGTGTGTGTGTGTGTGTCTGTTCCCTGCTGGGTGCTGTGTGTATATCTGTGCATGTGTGAGGCCTGATGGAGCGAGACAGCCCTGCCAAACAAATTCCACACCAAACAAAAACACCAGCAGCTTCCAGAACAGATACTGTCCAGAGCTCTTTCTTTGCAGCTTATGAGATCCTTGGTTTGTCTTCGACACAAGCTTTACCTTTACAGTGTGAGCTGTATAAAAGATGTTTATATGAAACAAAAATAAACTCTCTACACAAATACAGCAGGGGTTTTGGGAAGCTGTATGGGATCAGCCTTGTTTTTCTTAAGAATTCAAGAGGCCACCCTGGTATTGTACTATTAGATGCCACACAAACATACAGCGTGTCTAAAAAGCTGTGCCTTCTTCTATCGAGAGTAGAGGTCCTGCATCTCAGAATAAATATGGTGGATGAACCCTCATTGTTACTTTCACAGCTCTTTGTTAATGTTGTTAAACTTTAAAACATCCAGCTTTTCCGAGTATTACTTTTTTCTACACTTTTAATGGCCTATGTAATATCCTATTTTGTGTGTTTTGTGCAATTCTCTATATGGGCCATATTTTCAAAGTATTTACTCCAGTCTTTAATTAACTCCTATATTTTTAAAAGGAACTGAAGGAACATAGAAAGCAAGGCCGAGACTGCATATGCACCAAGTTCAAGTTGATTCGACCTGTGCTGACCCAAAAAGAAGCAGCACTTTTGATTGTGTTTTTATTTCTTCCAGAATCGATAACTCTTTGTTTTCAGGCCTTCCTGGCGCCACTGTGCATAGATGTTCAAACTCTGCAGAACGATCAGTTTGTGCGTCGTTACCTTGTTTGCCAGTAAAGAAGAGAATTGATGTTACTGTAAAATCTTGCTTCTTTCTGTCTGATCTAGCAGTGTCATGCTTCCCAGCTTGTTCACTGTCATCTCCTAATGCTGGTTTGCAGAGGAGCATTTTGTCATTATGCTCCAAGATTGTGGAAATCACTCCCCAAATCAATCAGTCAGTCAGATACTCTTGGCCGAAAACCTTTTCTTACCTGTTTTTTTTCCTCCTCTCTGAGCAGCCCTTTGGGTGCCATATAAAACTGTATTGTATTGTACGGTATTGTATTGTAAGGGTTCACAAATGTTAGTTGCCTATTCTGATCTCCTTACAATCACCCCCTTTTGTTGTATAATGGAACATACTGTTAGCACGGGCACAAGCTGACGTCAATGTTACATTCTGAAAAATGCACTGATCCCCCAGTGTGGGGGACATCGCTCTGTCAGGGTCATCTGGGAGAAAACATTTCTGTATGTGCTGCAGCTCCCCTGAAGCCATCCTGCATCCTGCAGCCCCCAGCGGTCCCCCATTGTCTTGTCTTGTATTGTATTTTATTGCCTTGTGTATGGGAAGGTATATTGAAACAACCAGTGGCATATTTCAAACAATCTTTGGTGCTGCTTTAAAAAGTGACCTGTTTGGAACACAAAGCAACTGCATTGAATTGCATTGGAATAAATGATTATTTCTCATCATTCAATTAAGGAACTGATAAGAGTTGTTGAATACACCTTATTAACCCTGCAATTGTTACACTGTATTTTGATGGTTAACCTTGTAAAGGATGACTGGAAAAAGGAGATGACATATTCATGGGCACCCCTGTATAACAGACTTGTATAATTTAAACTGATGAGCAGCTGCACTGAGGTTCAGACAGGTCTTTTGTCTCAGGCACTAGTCATTTCAATGGAGAGCAGTTCTGCTTTATTTTTAGGGAAACACTGACCTCTAGTGGTAGTCAACTTATTACATTACACAACAGGATTGTGAGACAAGACTTTTTTTCACATAACTCAGACCCCGTTCACACTACTGGGCCCCATATTTAGGTCTGCAACCCTGTTCACATTTGTGTTTTTAAGGCGCCTTTGCGTGTTCACATATGTGACTGAAAAGCAGGCCTAAAATGTGGCAAACTGCTTTATTTTTTTTTTAATGGAACTATAGCCTGCACTCAGAATGGAAGAGCTACCAGGATATACAGTAATCCTTTTGTAGCACAGTAGCAAATTTATGGTATATATTAAAAAAAAATCGAATTTTAGAATCCTATCCCCACCAGGTTAACTAAGAAAAACTAGAACTACTAAAAAAAAAAAAAAAAAAAAAAAAAATATAGAACTACTAAAAAAAAAAAAAAAATTTGTATCAACACAAATTCCGTCCCTGGGCCATCTCAAATCACCAGTGTGAACGGGGTCTTAGCTTTATTAAAATCCGGTTTTGCAGAGACTACTGAAGTTTTGTTTAATGATTGCAAAGGTTATATAAAAAACCACAGTTCATAAAAGAACATGCAAGCGTACTTTTTACCATGCTTTTGTTATTCTTTACTACACTTTGTTATGCTTTTACCACCATGTACCACAGTAAGCTTTTATGGGGAGGGCCCTGCATTTCAAAAAACGGACAAAGACAAAAGAAGAGGCTTAATAATTTTCATATGGCTGCAATCCCATCAAGCTATGTTCTCCTGGTTTATATTGTCACTAGAACCCCTCAGTGGAAATGACCTCCTGTGACAGAGAGCGAATGAATCCTAGTCAACAATCTCCCTCCCGACCTGTGAGGGCGCTGTATAAGAGGAACAGAGTGCCCCAGACTGGATGGTTCAGCAGTTCATTCCAGGGTCAGTCGGAAGCTGGAAATCCAGGAAGGGGGCGGAGTCACAATATCAGAAGTCATCGCCCTAGTATGGTAAGCGATGTGTCAGTCATGGATTGGAGGAGATGTGATTGAACTAGCTATCGGAGGGGGCGTGACTAAGGGTATTTTAGGGGATGTGACAATGCAATCTGTTCCTTTGTTATGGTTTTAGGAAAGGACCAGGAAGGAGTAAAAATGAAACCGTGAGTGTTTTTATTTGTTTTGTTAACCACTGTTCCAGCCAGCATTAAACCTGGATTCCAAATACTGCACTAGTCACCAATAATTGTGTATTCACCACCAGCACTGAAGCACCGCGAGAAAGGACACAGAGCCATGCTTGTATTATTGTATTATTATTTCAGGACTAAAATCCTGTTTTGCTTAGCTGTGCAATTACACATTGCTGTGTAGTTGCCAGCATTATTATTTGATGGTGCCAAACCGTGACAATTAAAAGAACTGTTTGGACCGTGAACACTGTGTTATTGTCTCTACACCTGCACACTACTAACAGCTTTGCCACACCTCCTTATTACTCTGTGTACAGGTGGGGGGTCATTGTACCCTCAGGTTAGCTGAGTCTCAGATGAGCAATGCTTTCGTGGGGTGTCCACAGGCTTACTGCAGGGCTGAACTCTGCTTTGCTTTTAAAAACGTTTTCTTCTGTTTTTTTTATTCTGTGCAGCACTATGGGATGGATGATTATACTGATGAAAGGGACTATATAAAACCAAATTGTACTGCATTGTATTTGTAATGGGCAGTGCTGTGTGATACACTGCCGATACAGATCCAGCCCCCTGTCGGTGAGATGAGACGACTTTAAAAGCTCTATAACCATGAATAAAGACAAGCCTGGCTCTTTTGCACTGTGGTTAAGATGCTCGCTTGTGGTGTGCAGGGTCATCGGTTTGGGCCCAGCCTCTGCCCTGTTACATATTGTCAGTTAGAAGTTATCATTAACAACAGCAATGGACTTAAACAGCACTGCAACAATGCAACTGTCAGCAGGTAAGACCACACAGGTTGAAGGTGTGACTGACTTGATTAGTTTTAAGGATGTAAGAAAAAATAATAATAATTAAAAAAAAAAAAAAAAAAAAAAACACGATGGAAGACAGAACTGGAAACTAAATAGCATGAATGACACACACTTTTTTGTTGTAGTACCACAATATTACCAGAAGATGGCGATGCTGCTATTCTGTTCGACACACACAAAAAAAATGATCTCAGAATATTTTGGCCAACCAATGGCCAGGACACCATGAAGGGATTCTAGTCTATAAAACAATTCCATACATTGTTTGAGAACCACTGCACGAAGCTGCTCTGTTTTATTAAAGGGTGCTCCCCTACCCAGTGGAAATGAAAATACAAATCTCGGAAAGCTGCTAGACTGCATGCTATGGTGCAGCTGTGCCACTAGGGGAGGCACTCTTACTTTTGGCAGGTCCCGCACTCGATCAGGCTGTTGGTCTCTTTGACGGAAGGCTCGTACACGAAGGCTGGATACTCAGTGTCACACGGCTGCAGCATGTCCTGTTTCTTCTGCTTGTGAGCTGGGAGAGGAGTGAAGGAGGTGACACAGTTAGTCGCTTTCCAGACAGTGGGGTCCTCTTAGAATGGACTGGTTAATTTCTGAAATGTTCTTGTTTTAAGAGATACTGATTCTGATTCTCAGGTATCAGTATTGTTTAGATCAGGGTCTTTCAACCGGGGGTACTTCTAAGGGTCAGGACGCAGGACGACTCGGAAATGTACAAATAAAAAATGAAGTAAAAGAAAACGATGTTTTAACGGTATTATATATTCTCTAAAACATCGTGCATTTTTATGCAATCTTTGTTTAACAGCTCGAAGTGAACCGCAGATGAAAACAAATACATTTTCCACCTGTACACACGTGCGATTTCGATTGCGTGGCTTATGTAGGAGAGGAGGCGTCTGCCGATTGTGCCTGTGTGAGCGCTCTGTGCTGCTCGTGTTTTTTGCTGTTTTCAGCTTGTCGTATCAGTGAAGCACAGTGTTTCTGATTTTTTTAGAAGTATAAATGCTCCGCTAAACATAAATAGTAATCACAATGCTCATACTTTGACGGTTTTTGTTTTTATTACTGCGGCTGCATTTTAGTAACAGCAGTAGCGGCTGGTGGATTATGTTGTCGGTGTTTGAAATGGAAGCATTTTTTTACTTGCATAACAAAAACTAAGGAAGAAAACACAAGAGTCTACAGAAGGTGTAACGCGACAGAAAGTTATACAGAGACCCTTTGGATAATTATGATGGCTTTATTAAGCAGGTATTATAGTTTTATCTTGAGGTAAAGTGTTTGATGTTGTAAACATTTTAAACGGCACACACAATTTTGCTGAGGTGGGAAGTAAATGGTGACGTGATAAACATTTACGTGCAGACTATTTATATTGTATAATGTCTTTGCCGAATACAAAGTGAATACGAGAGATTCCTAAATACTGTCTTTTAATTCTGTGCATCTAAAGACATGTAATTAAGTTAAGAATTAAGCCTGCTGTTTGGTATTCTGTCTTAAACCCGCAGTTAGCCCCAGACTAAAATTATATATTAAATAAACGGGAAACAATGTGTTAATCAGATGATTCTGTCATTCATTGCAACTGTAGTACCATTCAGTGAGTGAAAATGGTAAAGGGTACTTTAGCTGAAACCTCCTGACAGAAGGGGTACAGTTTCAAAAAAAGGTTGAAAACCCCTGATCTGGATGTTAGAATTGCAGAACACGGTCTACCTCAGCAGGGGAGAAATTCTGTTTCTGCTAGCTGCTATTGGACAGCATTACTGCCAGTATAATAACTGCATGTTGATTGGCTGAGCTTTCATTCTGATCGGATTTAATTTTATGTTAGTGCTCATTGGTTGATCAACTAGAGAGGACTTTAGTAGTGCGACGTGAAAACAGCGGCACGGAGTAATATTATTTTCTTCACTAGTGCAGAGGAACTACCTGAATATTCATTTGAAGGCAAAAATCCACGTCAGTGTCTGCCATAAATGACATAGTTGATAAATATTAGAATAATTATCATAAAGTGTTCTGCCTTGTACCGGTTTACCCCCTTGTTAGAATTTGCGCTACAGTTTCTAAAGGCATGTGATGTGTGGGACAGTCGGGATTAACATAAATAGCAGGATCAACAAAGTAAAGTAATATGTGCAATATCAAGATTTTAAATACTTAAGAAAAACTATGAAAACTAGACCCTAATTGTTCCTATTATTGTGACCAAGCCTATAGCTTTAAACACACAATTAAACAGTGGGACTCACAGCCTGTAAATATGATGTTGTGGTTCAACACCTTGGTTCTGTGAATCCCTGTCTTTTTGACCACATTAATATGCCAATGTCCCAGGATGCTGAAGGTCATATACTTACATGCATGGAAGACAGACTTGGCTGTATGGGGTCAGCCACAGAGTGATTGATGGTTGGTGAGTCACATGACCAAGGCACATGTATCACATGATGGTTGGAATGAAGATGGCAATGGTGGGGATTCGTCACGAGCAATGGAGGGAGAAAGAAATGTGAAGAAAGGGTAAGATTACAGTTATAGATCGAGTTTCTCCTTGAGTGCAGAACCTTTTGGTGTAAAGTTTACAGCTTGCACAGGTCTGCATGAAGACGTGGTGTAAAGTTTACAGCTTGTACAGGTCTCCAGGAAGACAGGGTGTAAAGTTTACAGCTGCACAGGTCTCCAAGAAGACAGTGTAAAGTTTACAGCTTGTACAGGTCTGCAGGAAGACTAGCTGTAAAGTTTACAGCTTGTACAAGTCTCCAGGAAGTTGTGGTGTAAAGTTTAAAAGTTTACAGCTTGTATAGGTCTCCAGGAAGACATGTTGTAAAGTTTACAGCTTGTGCAGATCTCCAGGAAGACTTGCAGATTCCTGAGGAATACCAGGTTCCTTAATAAGCACGCAGTGCCAGACACAGACACAGCTGTCACTTGAACTTTCCTTTATTAACTGTTAGATCCCAAATTTCTCCTTTTTCCTCTTCAGGCGCTAAGCATGGTACTAGAATTGCTTTCACAGGGTTGACAACTGCGTGAAAATACATTGAATTAAATTGTTACATAAAGTGAATCTACACAAGAGGAAAAATACATGAGTTAAGATAAGAATGTCTTTTAATACCTGTACCAAGTTGCTCAGATTATGACGGTCAAGCTCACTAAAGTGGTTTGGAACCGTCACTATGGCAACTGAAGCCACAAGAATGTAAGGTGAACTTCATTGCCAATATCCAAGAAAGGAAACAGTATGATGAAGCATCGGTCTTGATCTTTAAATGCCTATTCAAGCCTATAGAAACACAATGTGCTTGCCTGCACATATCTCTTTGAAAACCCAGTCCCCTGCCTGTGTCCCTTGCTGACAGAGTTGGGGGGTGGGGGTGAGGAGATCCTTCACTGAGGGGACGATGAGGGTAACAGAATGATGTGTTCTGACTGGTTACCAGGGGAGGCTGACATTATGGAATGTATGTTTATGGCTGACAGGGCGATGAGCTATGTGTCATTCCCAGTCATGTCACACATCATGAAATGTTATGCCTTCTTTGAAATAATGTCAGACAGCAAATTTAGTTTCCTGAAGGCGCCTCGCAAGACCAAGAAGCTCGTTTGAGTACACTGCCTGGTGTTTGTTTACTGTATGAGGTTGTGTTTTTAGCCTCATATCTTTAGCTTGTAGTTCTCATTCCTGGATTTATGGAATCCTGAGACAGCTATGCAGTCATGAGACTCAAGGGAGACACAGCCATTGGTGGAAGCTCCAAAGGCTGTTGGGAGATGTAGTTCTGTGGAACTCTCAAAGCATTAAGGCGCATTCACACCAGACGCCATGCGGCAAAAGCAATTGTTTTCAATGAAGGCGGTCACGCGCAGCGGCAGATAGAAGCGGTACTCAAGCAGCACCGCGGAGCGGCGTGCAGGAGATAAAATATTTTCAACTTTCGCCGTGCCGTGACGTAAACTACCAGCAGCCAATCAGGGGAAAGTAGGTGGCTCCTTTGCGAGGAAGAAATAAAAAAATAAAATAAAACGGAGGAAAAGCTTGTGGTTCTGATTTCAGATTTTCCAGAGTTGTATAATACAACATTAGGTAGGTTTGAAATCTGCCTTCTTCAAACCGGAGCTCCTGTATCAGCCGATGATATTCGCCGTACCTTTTTCTTTTCTTGAGGATGTCATGGACCCACAGCGATCTTACATTTTTTTTCTTTCTCCGGTAGAGCAGGGTGATCGCAATTTGTCTTTTTTTGTTTGCTGTTCATTGTTCCAGGTATTGTGTTTTCAGATGCACAGTACCACTGATTGTTGCCGCTATTACAGTTCTCCTCTAAAAGTCTGATATGATGGGATGGCAGTAGTTGCATTTTTTAATCATGTGTATAATGCTCAATAATAGCTTAAGGAGGCAGCATGCGCGTCGTGTCTGGTGTGAACGCCCCTTTAGTTGCAAACAAGCAATCGCTGCGTCTCTTATTGGTATCCCCATGACTCTCCCATGATTCCACAACCTGTGCGGTACCCTTCCTAAGTTGTGATGTCTGTCTTTTGAAAATAAATGGTCACCTGCATCTAAAAATATTTTTAATGTGACTAGCTATTGGCTTAATAACATCTGTATGTTTGCAAGGTCTGGATTTTGATCATGGTGATCATGGTGTTGACACTGATATGAAAGAAGGACCGTTTCCTCACCGTCCACGATGCTGTCTGAATGCCAAAACCCACAGAAATTAAACTCCATCAGAAACCTAAAACAGAATAGTAAAACATGATCATTAAGGGTGTGCTGATACTGAGATTCGGACTCGGAATTGCCTTTAAGAAGTATCTATCGGCATTATTATTATTATTATTATTATTATTATTATTTATTTCTTAGCAGACGCCCTTATCCAGGGCGACTTACAATTGTTACAAGATATCACATTATACATTATTTCACATTATACAGATATCACATTATTTTTTTTTTTTTACATACAATTACCCATTTATACAGTTGGGTTTTTACTGGAGCAATCTAGGTAAAGTACCTTGCTCAAGGGTACAACAGCAGTGTCCCCCACTGGGGATTGAACTCACAACCCTCCGGTCAAGAGTCCAGAGCCCTAACCACTACTCCACACTGCTGCCCATCCATTCGTTAATGTGTTGAGTTCAAAACAAGAAAAGCTGTCCTTCCCTCACCTTTACAATGCAGTACCAATCAATGGCAATTAACTTCTGCATTGAGTGTTTTAAAAGCCAATTGGAAGCAAGTTTGAGATAATAAACAATTTGCTGAGGCATACTACTGCTATTTCTTGTGAAATTTGAAAACCAGGGTACGCTTTGATACACTAAAATGTACCCTGGGTACATTTTGATAGTAACTGGGTCGACAAAAGCCCAGTCTGCCACTATAAGGTTAAAGCTTTGTAAAATGACCACAATACCTTTTCTAAATGAAAAGGAGATGATATGAGTTGAAACCAAGCACTGCTTTTAAAGCATAGTGACTATAACGTAGGATCCTAACCCCACATGCCACCCTGCATTTTCACACTTACAGGAATACATTGCTGAGGAACCACTTGACAGCCACCAGCAGACCATAGAAAGGCTGTTGAGAGGGAAGAAAACAAGAGCTGTGAGTGAGACGCTGGCTTTCAGTCAGGTAGTTTTTAAATACTCTGCGGAGCTCCCTACACAAAGAGCTGAAGTGGGATTTGTAAACTTGCTGGAAGTATTGACTGATGCCAAGTATAACAAACGTTTCAGCAATGCAACTGTAAAATGTGACACATTACCTGACACAAATACTGTAAGTAGCCACAACGGCCTATTTTATTGATCTGTACTGTGGTGGATGGACTTGTATTTTACTAGTATGCCAGATTTTTAAGTGGATGACAAGGTAAAGAATTAAAGTATTTTAAGGTTTTTTTTGTTCGTTTTTTTTCATTTTTTTTCATTTTTTTTTTTTTTACAACATTCATTTATATAATTAACAAAAACAAAATGTTTTCTGTAGAAAGTAGTGGAAAAAAATGTGTGTGGTCTAACCCTGTATCTGACCTCAGAGATAGATGGAAGTGGGGAAATAGACCTAATCAACAGATTCATCAACATCCCTTAACAAAGTATTCCTTAAAACTGTCCTTAACGTTTTGTAAACTGGCTTGTATATTTCAAGCTGTATGATGAATAATTGAAATGCTAACCATAATTAATAAACCATTCAAAGGCTACCCGTGGTTATTCATATTTTTGGAGGAGAGCAATGACAACAGCTTGACACCATTTCCAAACAATATATAATATATTTTGCAATTTGCACCAATTCTATCACCAAATCATGAGTTCCTTCTTTTAAATGGGGCACTTGTGTCCTCTAACAGTACTGACTGCATCTGAAGTGTAACAAAGAAGCCAAGCAGAGTATCTGGGGCAGACAGTACCAGTTCAGGAGTGGATTAGGGTTGTACTGGGGAGATAGAAGAGAAGACGTACGCTGAGCAGGGGTCTGGCTCCGCTGTGGTGGTGGTAGCCTATCTTACACATCGCCTGGTAATCGTATAGCGTCACTCTGCGGCGGCAGGGAACAGAGACAAAAGGGTTCATGCAAAGTCAAGAGCAGAATCCTGGTCATCTCTTTCCATGTGTAAATATCAATAATCATTCATAATTAATACATTGTTGCAGGAGGGAGCGTGATCTGGATACACTGCGATCCTTAAAAGATTTTTTTTTTCTCCTGGCAAACGCTCACGAGTAAATGTTGCAAAATGTATCGCCCAGTTTATAACCCATGACTTGATTACAGTTTGAAAGAATCTGCAATAGAGTATGTTTAAAAATATAACGCTGCGATATGGACAACACAGGACACAGAGAAGGTAACTTAATGCGTTTCTTGTAAAGTTGTCAGGGTGTTGAGGGTTAACTGTATATTACAGAGAATGCTATTACCTATTCTGAAACCATATAAATCTTGTTTTGATTCTGTATGCTATCCTATTTCCCAAATGAGAATCTTACTGTTTGAACATTCCTGTATTGAGGAGCTGCTGCATCACTGAGCCATCCACCTCCCCAAGGAACTTAGCTGCCTGGAGAGAAAGAACAAAAACAGCCAAGTAGTATTAAACAACTTCAACCTCTCACGTTTTTCATTATCTCACTGTAGTATACATCACGCTCCAAATTCGAGGGTGATCTGGATGTTGATAGCTGGGGGCCCTGTAACTGAGAGCATTTGCTGTGTTCTTTAATGGAAGTCAATGAGAGACAAAGTCAAACCAGTTAAATTGCCACCACCCAGCCACCTAATGTCCAGGAAACCTTTCTGGACCCATGCCTCGGGAAACACACCGACAGCCAGTGACGATCAGTGTGGTCATCCTACGATGTCATTGACAAGACACTTATTGAAGATCCAATGAAGGAACTAGCATTGTCTCAAAGACACTGGAATCCGCTGAACCCTGTTAGAACAACACATGGGAGAAGCGGCTACCTCCTCCATAAGTGTGGAAATAAGGAGTCTCCTAATTGTGACTGCGGTGAAGTGCAATCCATTGCTCACATCACTGATCACTGCCCAATACATGTTGTTGGAGGAGGTACACATGGAATCCATCTGGTGACCTCAGATACCATTCAATGGTTTCAAACTCAATATACAGCTAGAAACTCAAATGTCATCCTTTTGTTTTTACAATTTCCTATACTGTTCATTGTTGTTAGTAATCATTCTGGATTGTAATACAGTAGGGAGAAAAAATGGGCGTGACTATTTTAAAAAGCCAACAAGTGAAAAAAATGACAGAAAAAAGAAAAGGAGTGCCTGAATAAGAATGAGGGAGAAATACGAACTAGGGAGAACCTGTCTGTTTCAGTGCACTGTGTAAGATGCTACCCAGGCACAAAAATCACTACCTCCTTATAAAGACCAGCTCACTGTATAGACCAGAGCTGTAAGATCTATGAAATAACAGTAATCAATACTAGGGTGAGATTGACTGGAATTATATTGTTAGCTCTTTGTTTAAGACCAGGTTACTGCATAAACTGCTGCATAAATTGGATACCCTTTACAACAATTTAAGTTCACCTATTTTATCATGCAACTACACATTGTATCTGAATCTGAATTGGCTGCATATGACACATGCCTACAGCCAATTCAGACTGGCTGTATATGGCAAAAGCTACATAAAATCACTATTGTTGTGCAAGATTTTTAAGACTTAAAGACTTTAAAATTACTGCCTCCACCCACTGCTCCCCAGCAAGTAATACAGTGGAGATCCCTTTCCCAGTGCAGCAGCCAGGGCACCGAGACAACTGAGACCAGCTGACAACGAATTAAAAAAAACGGATTAGTTCCCCCATGCCTGTCAATAGGGGCAGTACATCAGTCTTCAAATAAATAAATGAAGTAAATAAATAAAGCCATTCTGTACGGAAATTAAAAGCTCAAACTTGGAACAAGTTAATGGTTAATCTCTGGTTAGGGTTGCCAGTGACATTTTTAGATCAGCTATTAGAACATAAATTAGAGCAGCTATTACCGTTTAATCATGTGAGATATATATATATATATATATATATATATATATATATATATATATATATATATATATATATATATATATAAATAAAAACAGCTGTTTATCAAGACACAATTGGGACTAACTTAAAAGGCTAACTTGAAAAAAAAAAAACTGGACATGGCCCAGGAAGTTAAACAGAACATTAATTATTAAACACATAATCCATAAGATTGTTTATTTTATGTTTGAATGGCACTAACACAGCCTAATAAATTATTGTTAACTTGCTGAGCTACAGTTTTGTACTTAAAAGAAAAAATGTGACTACAATAGCAAAAGTGGGACGATTTAACAATTTTACTGTTTCTGAACAGGACAAAAAACAAAGGCAATGCCAGTTTTCCCGGGACGTCTGGTAACCTTAACTCTGGTGTACCAGCTGGATGTGATGATTGGAACAGAACATGTTGTATAAAGTGCATCTGAACTAGAGGAATCCATTAGTTACACTTTCTGATGAGAACTGCCAGAGAGTTTGGAGTAACATAACATGTTCTTCTCCTAATGCAAAATGAAGGTCAATTCAGTTTAAATTATTACACTGAGTATATTATACCTGTAAAAGAATGTATACTTGTGGCTTAAATTATTCAAATGCTGGAGGAGTGGACCTGACAGGATCCCTAATACATACCTTATGTAGTTGCTCCAAATTAAAATCTTATTGGGAAAACCTTTTATTCCATTTATATAAAATACTAGATTATGATTAAGGCCCTTTGTAAATTGCGGATTTCACAGGCTGCGCAGAAATCATGTAATTAGCCCAATACCACGATTTTTCCAATATTCTTAAGAAATAAAAATAAATAACTTCATAATTATTGTTTGTATTAACAAACTGTACAGCTCTGCTGTGTGCCTGCGTGTACTATTCGCCATGCACATAGTGCTGTGCAGTGATTATGTCATGTGACTATATGCAATCTAGGTGTGAAATTAAAATACTACACACTGTAAACAAGAAAATGGATGTCTCTAAAAAGACAAAAAATATGTCTGCAGTAGCTCACATAAAGCAGTACCCAGCAGGAGTTTTACACAGCGATGGAGGTAAGCTCTTCTGTACGTCCTGCAACGTCACTTTAGATCACTACTGAGAATCGGCTTTTGACGGCACTTAGATTTAAGTATTCACCGAAAGAGAAAGGCGGAAATCCAGAGCAGTACTGCGACTGCTTTACTTGCAAAGAAACAAAAAACGGTGACTTCCATGTTCCAAAAGTCCACTGAAAGCCGCGAAGCACGAAACACATTACATTTTGACCTGACAGTTGTTTGTTTGCACAAATATCCCTCTTGAAAAATTGGACAAGCTTGCCAGGGGGGGCCCCAAATGGTAGTTTCTGTGAGAAGTTAAAAGACTTAAAGGAAAGTGTTCACGCTTCAGGACATCGAAAGTGCAGCGACTCGCCTGACAATATAAAGTTGTTGAATGAAACATTCCCTTTTTTCTTGCCAAAAACTGCAATGATTCTAAGTACTTGTCACAAAGACGGCCAGAGTGGGTGGCGTCAGACCAGACAGGAATACACAGACAGAGACGGTGGTGATGAGGAGCTGAGTGCAATGGCTGCACTCAGCGTTTATTTAACAAATAAAAGGGTTTAACAGTACAAAAAACAGGACACGGCACTTGACGCCAAAAGAAACATATAAACAAAACGGACTAAACAGTGAACAGACAAACGGACAAACACGGTGAGCAGATAACACTAATTACTTTACTTTAGACTTTCTTTTCTCCTTCTCTCTCTCCCGTTCTCCACTCACCGAACACCAACCACGAGTGACTAAAAATGTGCCTATTTATACTGTTGTGCTGGGATTCAATTACTAATTAATTATTCACTTGAATCCCAGCACGTGAATTAATTCTGTGCAACCCCGTGCTCACATATTACATTTAACCAGCACGTGAAGTGATTTGTGCTCTCCTCGTGCCTAAATACAAATCTACACTTTAAATATACGTGAAACACAGACCCGTTTATATCCCGTGTACCAATCTATACACCAACATTAACACACACACGCACGCAACATACAACACAGATCACACAAATGCACACAGGGGCGGGGCACTTTGCCACATATACCCCCCCTTGTGCGCAGCACACATGGCCTCAACGGCCACCTCCCCCCTTAAAAACCCAGCAGTCCAGAACAAAGTCTCGGGCTGGGAAGGGAGGCTTCAGTGGGCCCTTGGCTGGCAATGCTGTCAGCACCCCTGCCGGTAGTGGCACGGCTGACAGCCTGTTGGTCCCATCCTGCAGCGAAAAAGCTGCGGGGGCAGGTGGTCCCCCGACCTCCCCCTTCTTCGTAGCCGGCAGCTCCCTCCTGTGGGGCTCCGGCCACAAGAACTCCTGCAGCGAAACTGCTGCTGGGGAAAGTGGTCTCCAGACCTCGTCCCCCTTCTTCGTGGCCGGCAGCTCCCCTTTCTGGGGCTCCGGCCACCGTACTCCCTGCGGAGGTACGGGCAGCAGAGGCAGCTCCTGCTCCTCTGCTCCTGGAGGTGGTGGAGGCAGAGGCAGCTCCAGCTCCTCTGCTCCTGGCGGTGGTGGAGGCAGAGGCAGCTCCAGCTCCTCTGCTCCTGGAGGTGGTGGAGGCAGAGGCAGCTCCTGCTCCTCTGCTCCTGGAGGTGGTGGAGGCAGAGGCAGCTCCTGCTCCTCTGCTCCTGGAGGTGGTGGAGGCAGAGGCAGCTCCTGCTCCTCTGCTCCTGGAAGTGGTGGAGGCAGAGGCAGCTCCTGCTCCTCTGCTCCTGGCGGTGGTGGAGGCAGAGGCAGCTCCTCTGCTCCTGGCGGCGCTGGCTCCCTCCGCTGTGGCGGCTGGGCTGGTGCGCGCCGTGCTGCCTTCAGCAGCATGAATAGAGGCTGCTGGGGGACACCAGCCTCCTGCCCCTCTCCCCCCCAAAAATTTCCAGGGGGTTGGGCCTGTAACTCCTCCCCTTCCGGCCCTTGGGGCTGAACCAGCAGGCATTTTCCCTCTGCTGGTGGCTTGGGTCCCAGGGCTGTGGAAGCCCCGACTTGCCTCCCTTTGGGCTGTGGACGCACCGACTCCTCCCTTTTGGGCTGTGGACGCACCGACTCCTCCCTTTTGGGCTGTGGACGCACCGACTCCCCCCTCTTGGGCTGTGGACGCACCGACTCCCCCCTCTTGGGCTGTGGACGTTCGGGCTCCCCCCACTCAGGCGTAGGACGTTCGGGCTCCTCCCACTCAGGCGTAGGACGTTCGGGCTCCTCCCACTCAGGCGTAGGACGTTCGGGCTCCTCCCACTCAGGCGTAGGACGTTCGGGCTCCTCCCACTCAGGCGTAGGACGTTCAGGCTCCTCCCATTTGGGCTGTGGACGCTCAGGCTCCTCCCGCTTGGTCTGTGGACGCTCAGGCTCCTCCCCATAGCTGCGGAAGGGACAGTGGGCGAACAGGTGATCCTGGTCGCAGAGGAGGCACCCCGGCGATGGCTTGTTACATCGCCGTGGATGCCTGGCCCTTAGGCGGCACTCCTCCTCCCTGTCCTTCACCTCTTTATCCGGTTCCTCCTCCTCCTCACCTTGGAAGGGGCAGATCGCCACCGTGTGTCCGTAGACTCCACAGGCCATGCACCAGCCTTGGTCCTCGAGGCCCCCGAGGAGGTCCTCCAGGTCCCGGCAGCCGTCTCTCCAGCCTTCCATTTTCACTTTTTTTTTTTTTTGAAACCAGTCCTGTGGTTTTTTTTTTTTTTTTTTTTTTTTTTTTTAAACACAAAACCCCCTCTCCTGGTCTGACGCTTGGAGGCGCTGTTATCCCACGATGACACCACGTGTCACAAAGACGGCCAGAGTGGGTGGCGTCAGACCAGACAGGAATACACAGACAGAGACGGTGGTGATGAGGAGCTGAGTGCAATGGCTGCACTCAGCGTTTATTTAACAAATAAAAGGGTTTAACAGTACAAAAAACAGGACACGGCACTTGACGCCAAAAGAAACATATAAACAAAACGGACTAAACAGTGAACAGACAAACGGACAAACACGGTGAGCAGATAACACTAATTACTTTACTTTAGACTTTCTTTTCTCCTTCTCTCTCTCCCGTTCTCCACTCACCGAACACCAACCACGAGTGACTAAAAATGTGCCTATTTATACTGTTGTGCTGGGATTCAATTACTAATTAATTATTCACTTGAATCCCAGCACGTGAATTAATTCTGTGCAACCCCGTGCTCACATATTACATTTAACCAGCACGTGAAGTGATTTGTGCTCTCCTCGTGCCTAAATACAAATCTACACTTTAAATATACGTGAAACACAGACCCGTTTATATCCCGTGTACCAATCTATACACCAACATTAACACACACACGCACGCAACATACAACACAGATCACACAAATGCACACAGGGGCGGGGCACTTTGCCACAGTACTATATTGTAAAATTGTTCTGCCTAAAAAAACGTCATAGAAACGGTGCGTTCACGGAGATCATTATGCACAGATTCTGTGCAGAATCTGACCAATTTAGCCAATGATCTTCTAAGAATGATCTCCGTGAACGCACCCACAGCCTCTCCCAAGTTGTGATAATTTGCATTTGTTGAAATTCAAAATTAACGATAACAGCTATTGTCTTACAAGAAGCAAAAGAGAAAGGTACGTTTTACTAATGATTCTGTTCAAGTGTTTAAGATGTATTCTGGGAACTTGTCAGTAAAAGTGCTTAGCTTATAATATCTATCACATCACAGCAACTAAGCAAATAGCAAAATAATAGCCAGGGCTGGCGTCAGCACCAGGGCAACCCGGGCAAGCGCCCTGGGCCCCGACGCCAGAGTGGGGCCCACACATACATACAGAAATAAAACTGGAAACACTATGAGTAAATGTACTATTTCTGTGTCAGCTATCCTACTCCAGCAGCCACTTTTAAACTAAACCGTATGCATGCAGTGAAACTTCAGATCTCCCCCCTTTTTCCCTCTTTTCCTTTGACGTATAATAGACTATCATAACGTCTATTATTATCATAACGTCAGAACGCCTATTATAATTATATGATTTTATTTGGGGGTGAAGGTGGGGGTCACTGGAGGTCCATTGCCCGGGGCCCACACAAACCTGGCGCCTCCCTGATAATAGCCAGTGCCATGTTAATGAATTAAGAAGAGCGGAACTCGCGCCACCGGTAGATTGTATTCTCTTTCTGAGCTGGTACAACTCTAAAAGGATACTTGCTATTACTTATAGTATAGTCTTATACTCAGGGCTTAAATTCAGCTGAGCTCCAGTAAATATTTCTGCATCTTGACTTCAGCCTGCAGCTGTTCAGTAGTGAAAACAATACGAAATACAACTTTACCATAAATAATTATGAGCATTTATTTTCACAGGGACTGTAGCAATTTATTTTCATGGCAATTATTACAACTGAAAATATTTACATACAGTATATGGAGGGCAGCGTAACAGGAGCGCCACTTCTGTATGTGTGCGTCTGTCCTTCCTTTCCCTGGTTGTTGCTAGTGCTGTATGTGCGTGCGTATATCGTGCAACTGTAAACGAGTTAACTGCAGTGTAAACTTGATTGAAATAAGTCACTACTATCGGCAGACCTGAATGGCGTGAGAAATGATTTAGATCACTGTCAGCACTAGTTTATGAAAAGCTTTTTATTTTCTTTATAGTAATGTGTGAATCTAAAACTGGGAATGTAATGCTTGTCTTTTTATAGCAATGCAATTTTTTTTAGTGTTTTGGGAATCGGAGACCTCTGTGGAAGTCCAGAGTTGCACCTGTGGTTGATCCACGCATCTGTCTTTTGGAGTTTTAAGTATTTGAAGTTGGAGTTTTACTTAAGAGTACTTGTATATCATTTCCTAGTTGGCGAACAGAAAAACAAAACATGTAAAAAATGCTTATAAAACCTGTGAACAAAATGCTTTGGTTTAAAATAAAATAAATGTAATTGCTTCAAATGATCCAGTTTTTTTTTTTTTTTTGGGGGGGGGGGGTGGGCTCCAGGAAATATTCCATGAGAATGTAAGCCTTGCTTATACTTATATATTACTAAAAATCATCAAGGTAGTCATCACTCTTCCAGTAACCACTGTTTTCTGTTTTAAGTTTGGTTAAAACCTATTCCATGACCACCAACTTCCATGACCAATCCTCGTCTGAGTGATCTGCTTATGATGGCAACTGAAAAAGCATTGGTAAAAAAATTAATAAATTGATTTTGCTGTCCTGGTTGATATCTTTGCAAAAATGAATCCTAGATGGTATCTGCTGCTTCACCAGGTTTATTCATGCAATGCCAGAGTTTTTTTCTTTTTTTTTTTTAAGTTTGTTGCAGAGTTTTATTATTATGGAGAGGGGCCCCTAAATGCATTATTTACCCCCCCCCCCCTCCCCCCCAAGCTTTTTGTGAAGTGACGCCCCTGGGGTTACACAAATGGTGAACATGCATCTGACATACTAGAATTGAAAGCTGTCCTTGCAGATACACTTTACCTACAGGCTGTTAATTACAACACCGTTTCACAAGCTATTGTAAAGTGCTTGAATAACTTTGACGTTGATTTTGATGATGTCAGTGCATTTATCTCTATATTTGATGTTTACAAAAATAATAATAATCTGTACACATAATTTATAAAATAGTTCCATGCACATTCCGCGAAATACGATATTTTACCTGTGACACTGCTGTGAATTTTAAAGAATTTCAGCGATTTTCACAGGGCCTTCATTATAATATTTCATTTTCAGCTAGACTTGTAATTCTTGGAGACACTACTCACTACTTGCACTAACAAAACCTTTCTTCTTTTGTGGTCGCTAAAGAAGCTATAGTACTGTCATGGAAAGACTCCAAGCCACCTGCTTTGCAACTATGGAAGAACTTATTGTTAGATTATATAAACCGAGAAAAAATCTCCTGTTCTTTAAATAACCGATGTGAGAATTTTCAAACACATGGTATAAGGGAGTGGTTTCCACTTGTGGTCCGTGAGTAAACTCCAGGTGGTCCGCAAACAACTCCCAAAATTCGGTTACGCAGTTCTTGCAAAAAAACATTTCTACACAATCACATGTGCTACTACAATATGTATTACTGAGCAACACAACACACAGCTTTAACCACATTATATATAATACGATATGTATGTAGTCTGCATTTTCCCCCTTTATCTTTTTCTTTTATTACGGGTGTGTTTATAAATTAATATATATTACAGCTACCAATGATGCAATACCAAGCACCGCCTTGAAAGCCGACATTAACTGAAACAGCTTTCTAATGTGAAATAAATACTAACTGGATAACTGTTACACATTATGAAGCCATGTTTGTCTTGCCAAATTACACTTTTTTTTCCAACCAGCTTTATTTAAATTAATAAATGTAGCAGTCACGTAAATGCACATGTTTCTAATCTGTGGTGATTCTACTGCTTGTTTTCACTGCACAGGAAAGAAACAAAAACGTAATCTACGTAAAAGTAGAGCACTGCATTGAATATTCTTAACTTGGTTGGAATGACTAAGTTAAAACAAACCTTTTCAACAATATAAAATGTGCCACAGTGTTTTCCAGGGATAGGAATATCCCTATTTCCATATTTAACATTTTAGAGAGGTTAGTTGCATATAGTAATAGAAGCCAATGTCAAACAAAAATAGGCTATATTTGTTGCTTGACTTGTGAACTGTACCACTGTAGTGTGAATGATCTATTTCAGCTGGTTTATTCAGCCAGGTTTAATATCTCACAAGACAATATGCCAAAAAGAAAATTGTCTTAACACTTCTTCTAGAAACACTCTCCAATAATTACATTTTTCAAATTGCTTCCCACCCACCCGGTCTTCGTATTCCAGTGTTTTTTTTATATGTACATCGAGCGAAGAAATGGGAACTTTGCCTTCAGCAACATTTAATGTGCAAAATGACAACATTCCTGGTAGCGAAGATTCAAGCCCAGGGATCTTGTTAAGTTAGGTACGTCATATAAATACTTTACTGTCTACCTGTACTTATGCATATAAGCCTACAAATTAGTTTCAAAATGCTGTAGTGAAAAAATGCATGGCAAGTGGCAAGTGGTCCGCGGGAAAAATCCAAACACCAAAGTGGTCCCTATATTGAAAAAGGCTGGGAACCACTGGTATAAGGCCTCAACTTAGCCTACTAACACTGGCATTTATGATGTTACCAGCTTCATATTTATACTGTATTTATATTAACTCTATATTGCTTGTAATGTGTTCAAGTAAAGCAGTGGTGGCCACTGCGATCCATTTTGGTGGATCTCAACGGGCTCCGCGATCCACCAGTAAGCTATGACCAACAATTATTAGTGGGATTTCATATAATAGTGTCCAATACGTAATAGCAATAATAAAACAAATCAACCACAACAACAGGGCTGGTCTGCCTCTCTGCATATATTAAGCACTGTGTTTAATATATTTTCATGTTTGAACTTCTGGCTCTCTGTTAAAAATGCAGTCTTGCCTGCCATCAGTTCCCCTGCATCCTGATAAAACGTGCAAAACATGGATCTTTTTTAACATTGTCAAACTTAAGCCAGGGGAAATCTTTTAGCCACTGTTGGTTGAACTTGTATTTTACAACTGTGAACACTCTGTAACTAACTCGAAGTTCCCTGTTCGCGTTCATCTTCTGACATACCTGCATTGCTCATTTCTTGTAAAGACGCCGACATACAGTATATGAATTTGTTATTTTCCTCATCTTGGTTTGACAGACTGTCTGGAAACGAGCAGCCATCGCCCTGATAAATCAGTGAAATTGGCGGGGTATGGGATTTGTAGTTTTTAATGTGTGATTAACAGTGGGCAATGGACACCAATAAACTACATTCCCAGAGTACATTACAATTGAGCTATGAGTTTAGATCCGACTGAGTTTTTTTTTTGTTTTGTTTTATCTTTATTCATCTTAAAAAATAAATCACATTTATTGTTTATAGTCAATCTTTAGGAATTTCTAGTCACATATGTGCACCTAAATTAAATGTACGTTCTCACAAGCATTTTGTTAGTCTCATATGCAGAAACTGTTGGGATAATTTCATCTGTGCTACTGGACAACACAGAAGGCTCTGCCCATCAGCCGAAACAAAAACTGTTGCATGCTTATATGCTCGTGCTCGTTCTGATTTGTCCCGAGATCCACCGAAGATCGATCCACGTATTGGCCACCGCTAAAGTAAAGGGTTGCTGACTATGATTTGAACTGGTTGTAATATTTAGATGTTCTTATTTTTATTTTTGCATTCTATTTTATATATATGTACACATATATAATCTATCCATTGTATTGTCTTTGAAATTAATAAAAACATAAAACAAAGAATACATTAGTTAACATAGCTGTGACATTTCAGATCCATACCAAATTTTAGGCCAACCCATAGCCATAAGAAGCAAACAGCCCAAAAAAGAAATAATACAGGGCCTCACCTCTTTTTTGTCCTTGGAGACCAGGATGAAGCCATTGCTGTCAATGAGATAGCAGTTCAGATTCTGGAGAGTGTGGAGAAACGGAAAGAATGAAATCAGGGGGGAGCATGTTTAGAAACTCACAATACAATCTGCACAGTGCTATGGGTGTTGCAGTGTTTATTGCCTTCACAGGGTATTAAAATCATGCTTGAAGGACAAGCTTCAAAACGCAAATGATATACAGTCATCAAGACCACTAGTACCTGGGATTATATGTTAATTGTGGGTGAGTTGCGAGCACGGTTTGATACCCTGTTTGCATCAAGTTACCGTTTGCCCTCTCGTGGCTTGGAAAGTAGATTGTCTGTACATACTTTAGCTTCACCCCTACTGGGACAGACTTCCCAGGCTGGGCCCTTGCCTCTGTATAATCATGGCGATTTGGTTTCACATATAAACCCATGTGCCTGTGTCCAAGTATAAGTGCCCCAACAAGATGTTTATAAATGTGCATCACTGTACACTAGAAGGGCAGCAGTGTGGAGTAGTGGTTAGGGCTCTGGACTCTGGCTCTGGCTCTGGACTCTTGACTAGAGGGTTGTGGGCTTGAGCAAGGTACTTTACCTAGATTGCTCCAGTAAAAACCCAACTGTATAAATGGGGAATTGTATGTAAAAATAATGTGATATCTGTATAATGTGAAATAATGTATAATGTGATATCTTGTAACAATTGTAAGTCGCCTGGATAAGGGCGTCTGCTAAGAAATAAATAATAAGGAAAAGTTGTGACAGTAACGCTGATAGAAGACCACTGTTTTTCACCTTTTGTTTTCTTTTTCTAAAGTAGTCCTGCATATAAGCGCACTCCCATTACATACGATTATTCAGTATAGCTGATAATCCAGGGCTCGTAACGGAACGTGAAACAAGCAATGTGATTGGTGGAGCAAGGTTCCTCACAGAATTTAAATTAAGTATTGGCAGCCATCTTGCTCACACTCACTTACAGATGTACAGCTGTAACTATGAAAATGTGCAATAAAAAGTACTATTGTATTCAGGAGTCCTGTTTAACTTCAAGTGCCACAAGAGTTTACCATGCTGCAATAAGTAAATATATCTATTTACTGCCTGTCTTTGTGGCGTTTGGTGTCATAACCAAATTTCTGTTGATAAAACTAAGGTCCTAAATGACTTATTTATGCATTTAACAGAATTATATTTTTTCATCAAACTACTATGTATTTGGAGTACAATATCCATGTGAATGGTTTTATATGCAGATTTACCAGAATGTTGGTTGTTACATTTAAGTGGATCACAATACTGTTCAGTATCACGTTGAACTAGTTTAAATTGCTCAATTGTGCATTACTGTAAGCCTACAAGCCTTTATGTTACTGTCTCATGCCTAGCAGTGCGGTGAAAAGGGAACATGGAGGATACAGACAAAAAAGCATTTAAAGGTAAGCAAGGCAACTCAGTTTCCCTTTTAAATTCATTTGGTCAATATACTATAGCATCAGTATTGGAACACATTTGAAACATGATCAGAGGTATGTATTGTGATATTATATATGTTACATTTCATTAATTGTCAAGCTGACTGTACAGTAATTGGATTCTTCATGGCCATGTTTATGATCTCAACAACAAAGAGGCCAACTAAAATACTTACATCATCATCACAGCTGATAGGGCACATTCCGTCTATTGTGCTGCACTGCAGAAAGAAAGGAGAAGAACAAACAGAAATAACTGACTGGAGGAAACTTGGGTTTTTGCAGCTGCCTTTTAAATTCTTTTCTCCCAGTGCACTGTGTGAATGAAAAGTGTTCTAACAGGATCCTTTTTCTCAACCAAAAGTAAAACATCATGCGCTCTGGTGTCTGCAGTACTGTTTCAGGAAGGCATGCATATATTTTAAGCTCTCTAAAAGTGTCATAACTTTTTACTCAGTAGCATTGTTTTAACAATTTATTTCCAAACAATGAGTAATAGCAAAATTACACATGTATTACTTGTATTCAGAAAAATGGCTATAATCATTACGATTGTCTGTTTGTACTCGTTGCTCGGCACAGGCCTAGTTTTCACTGATGTGCTGGTGTGGTTTTATCATTCAGTTAATTTCTCTACTGGCTGGTATATGTGACATGCTTCTGCTAGTAATCTCAGACATTTGGAGCCAAGACCAAAGCTGTTTACCATCCTAAAACCTTTATTACAACTCTAGCTCTTATTAATTGTGCTTAGCATGTCATTTGGGTTCTTGAGGTTGAAATAATGTGGCAGTCAAATGTTTATTGTCTACTGCATACCCCATGTAATGAAACTGAATTGAAGGAAGCCAAAAAGTCATATGACCTCAATATGGCGACTACAGCCCTAAGTGATGGATGCTGTTAGGTTACAGGCCTAAGTGAAGGATGCTGTTAGGATACAGCCCTACATGAAGGATGCTGTTAGGATACAGCCTAAGTGAAGGATGCTGTTAGGATACAGGCCTAAGTGAAGGATGCCATTAGGATACAGGCCTAAGTGAAGGATGATGTTAGGATACAGCCCTAAGTGAAGGATGCTGTTAGGATACAGCCCTAAGTGAAGGATGCTGTTAGGATACAGGCCTAAGTGAAGGATGCCGTTAGGATACAGCCCTAAGTGAAGGATGCTGTTAGGATACAGGCCTAAGTGAAGGATGCTGTTAGGATACAGCCTAAGTGAAGGATGCTGTTAGGATACAGCCCTACATGAAGGATGCTGTTAGGATACAGCCTAAGTGAAGGATGCTGTTAGGATACAGCCCTAAGTGAAGGATGCTGTTAGGATACAGCCCTAAGTGAAGGATGCTGTTAGGATACAGGCCTAAGTGAAGGATGCCATTAGGATACAGGCCTAAGTGAAGGATGCTGTTAGGATACAGCCCTAAGTGAAGGATGCTGTTAGGATACAGGCATAAGTGAAGGGTGTCATTAGTTTCCTTGACACTGAAAATATAAAGTTGAAATGGTTATCGGAGATACAAGCATTAGTATGGTCGACGGCAGATTTGAAAACTCCCTTCATTGGAATGCTTAATAATAAGTCTAGGAAGTTAAGAGCAACTTTATCGGAAGTGTGATTGCACTTTAATGGGAAAAAACAGGACTGGGTGCCTGCCAAGAACATCACTAGTCAGAGAGTATTTAGATTTTGTCAGAACACTTATTAATGTACATTTGTGTCCATAAAAACACATCACCCACTCACAGACCACAAAACATACAATATCGATGTGTTACCTTATAGTCTCAAACACACACACATAGGATCGGTATCTATTTAGTGTTTATTTGATATCTGAAAAGCCAATCTGTATCTTCAATGTCACACTCCTCAGTTCAGAAGCTGCTGGTAAAGTTATTTTTATCCTGTATAAAATACTCCCTGCTGTCTACTTACATCGGTGTCGTTGGGCTGAGAGGGGACGCATGCAGAGTGCGGACACAGCATGCAGGGAAAAGAAATAAAACAGAAAAATACAGATAAGGCTGGTTAATGTCATTTCAATACACCTCTGCACAGGGAGAGCTCTGCATTACTAAAAGGGAGGCACACTCCTGCAGACTGAAATCGGTGAGACATCCACATCCTCTCCATCTCCATTCCTATTGAATATAAGAGCATGGAGCAGCCTGCAAAACAATCTGTAATATACAGTCTTTAAGCAGCTTGGTACAGGTATGAAATATCATGTTTATCTTAACCAATGCATTCTTCTTGTTGTCTGTTTCAGTCACCTCATCAGTGACTTTTTAAACCTCAGTGTGGCCTCAATAGAGCTCTCAAACATGTCCTCTCTCTAAGTGCAGCTGGTACACCACAGTGTAACCATTAACCTGTCCCCCCCATTGGATGTGGCATTTCTTACTGGTGTATTTGTTATATCCACAAGGGCAGGGTGTTTAAGAGGGCCAGGGTTAGGGTTACACTCTGGTGTACCACCAGTACTTAGAGAGGATGTGTATTTAGGCCACAGGGTGCCTTAAAGGTGTGAGTTTAAAAAAAAAAGTCACCAGGATGTGAGGACTGAAACAGAAGATGATGTGAAAAATGAAGACGAAGAAATCCGTTATGATAACGCCAGTCTTTTATACCCATATCAAGTTACCCTTTAAATGGGTACTTTATATAATCTACAATTATAATATTTACCGTCTACTCTCTGTTTTACCTCTGTCATGCTCTGTTGATTTTTCTGCTTCATGCGTTAACTATGGTTACTAACTATTCCAGCACACAAATTAAACCAGGTATGCTTCTGAAGACTCCTATGAGCTAAATATCTGAAGTCAAGTGGTTTAAACTGTCATTCTGTCCCCTGTGATTCTCTGTAGAGATTTTACAAACCACCAGTTCCCACAGTTTTAGAGGGGACAGAAATAGCTACAGTCCTATAGGTCATTTCTAACTCAACCTTTTTTCAGAAGTTCAGATGTCTCTTACAGTGATTGTAGCAAACAAAATAATGGTATTCATTTTCCACGGCATGCACATCCATTGAATATATAGGTCTAAAATGTGCAGTTCTGAAAGAAATGTGTAGAACTTTTCATACTGCAAAGGTGTGTGTGTGTGTGTTCGGGTATGTGTGTGTGTGTGTGTGTGTGTGTGTGTGTGTGTGTGTGTTTGTTTGTATGTGTGTGTCAGAGCAGTTAGATTCTGCTCACCTGTCTCGTGGCTGTCCAGAACTTCTTCTCCAGCAGCTCCAGCCTGAGTTGAATCCCTACGGCTGAAAGCAAGAAAAGAACAGTGAGACACCGCTGCAAACCCACACAGCCAATCAGATCTGACTGAAAACAAGAAAAGAACAGTGTGACACCACTGCAAACCCACACAGCCAATCAGATCTGAATGAAAGCTGGATGCTCGTGGCAGGCTGAATCAGCTTTCTATATGTAACCAGGTGAAATGAAAATGTTTTAAATCGCTTGTTTAAAAGGCTTAAAGAAACGTGTGGGGATAGTGATTGCACACCAGCCATTTGTTGATAGCAATCTGCACCCATTGCCCCCCCCCCTTTCTTTGTTATAAAAGGGTTATCTGGAACGGTCTGATAGACACTTTATTAGTTTAACTGCACACTTTTCCAGGTAAGTGCTGAATTATCTCTTATTTTTTTAGAGAGAATGAGTTTTAGATATTTTAATGGGGATGTAATTTGTAGTTGAGATTTTGGAAAAGGCTTTTTACATGTCATGTTTATTGTTCAATGTGTTTGTTTTAATACTAATATTAACCACATAATTTATGGTGTCACATTGCTTAGAAGAACCCTATAAATGAAATGTGTGTATTGATAAATAAATGTGTATATTTATAATGAAATGTGTGCATTTAAAATGAAATGTGTGTATTTATAATGTAGTTTTGATTTTTAGGAACACTTGAATGAATATATTGTATTTTTTGCATGATTATTTATTGTGTGTTTTGTATTCCAAGAGGATGCTATATAATTTATATAGTTCCTTGTTTGCTATGATTAAAATACTAAATATTGTGGGTTTTATTGTTTAACTTGTAACACTACATGCAAAAAAAGACCTCTAGCTTTGATTACTGCAAATGCCCCCTTTTTAAAACTGATCAAATAAATATTGAATGAAACCCTGCCACATACAGTACTGTGCAAAAGTTTTAGGCAGGTGTGAAAAAATGCTGTAAAGTAAGAATGCTTTCAAAAATAGACATGTTAATAGTTTATATTTATCAATTAACAAAATGCAAAGTGAGTGAACAGAAGAAGAATTACATCAAATCAATATTTGGTGTGACCACCCTTTGCCTTCAAAACAGCATCAATTCTTCTAGGTACACTTGCACACAGTTTTTGAAGGAACTTGGCAGGTAGGTTGGCCCAAACATCTTGGAGAACTAACCACAGTTCTTCTGTGAATTTAGGCAGCCTCAGTTGCTTCTCTCTCTTCATGTAATCCCAGACAGACTCGATGATGTTGAGATCAGGGCTCTGTGGGGGCCATACCATCACTTCCAGGACTCCTTGTTCTTCTTTACGCTGAAGATAGTTCTTAATGACTTTCGCTGTATGTTTGGGGTCGTTGTCATGCTGCAGAATAAATTTGGGGCCAACCAGATGCCTCCCTGATGGTATTGCATGTTGGATAAGTATCTGCCTGTACTTCTCAGCATTGAGGAGACCATTAATTCTGACCAAATCCCCAACTCCATTTGCAGAAATGCAGCCCCAAACTTGCAAGGAAACTCCACCATGCTTCACTGTTGCCTGCAGACACTCATTCGTGTACCGCTCTCCAGCCCTTCGGCGAACAAACTGCCTTCTGCTACAGCCAAATATTTCAAATTTTGACTCATCAGTCCAGAGCACCTGCTGCCATTTTTCTGCACCCCAGTTCCTGTGTTTTCGTGCATAGTTGAGTCGCTTGGCCTTGTTTCCACGTCGGAGGTATGACTTTTTGGCCGCAAGTCTTCCATGAAGGCCACTTCTGACCAGACTTCTCCGGACAGTAGATGGGTGTACCAGGGTCCCACTGTTTTCTGCCAATTCTGAGCTGATGGCACTGCTGGACATCTTCCGATTGCGAAGGGAAGTAAGCATGATGTGTCTTTCATCTGCTGCAGTAAGTTTCCTTGGCCGACCACTGCGTCTACGGTCCTCAACGTTGCCAGTTTCTTTGTGCTTCTTCAAAAGAGCTTGGACAGCACATCTGGAAACCCTTGTCTGCCTTGAAATTTCTGCCTGGGAGAGACCTTGCTGATGCAGTATAAGTGCCTTGTTGCTGTGCTCAGTCTTGCCATGGTGTATGACTTTTGACAGTAAGCTGTCTTCAGCAACCTCACCTTGTTAGCTGAGTTTGGCTGTTCCTCACCCAGTTTTATTCCTCCTACACAGCTGTTTCTGTTTCAGTTAATGATTGTGTTTCAACCTACATATTGAATTGATGATCATTAGCACCTGTTTGGTATAATTGTTTAATCATACACCTGACTATATGCCTACAAAATCCCTGACTTTGTGCAAGTGTACCTACAAGAATTGATGCTGTTTTGAAGGCAAAGGGTGGTCACACCAAATATGGATTTGATTTAGATTTTTCTTCTGTTCACTCACTTTGCATTTAGTTAATTGATAAATATAATCCATTAACATGTCTATTTTTGAAAGCATTCTTACTTTACAGCATTTTTTCACACCTGCCTAAAACTTTTGCACAGTACTGTATATATGAATGAAATACCTGTCTGACGTTCACTGCACCATTTAATTAGGCTTTAATGAGTGTGCTGCCCCAGCAAGGACAGTGCTGGGGGTAGCAATGTTATCATGAATGTGTGCATGCATGTGTGTCTGCGTGAGTGTGAGTGTGTGCGTGCATGTCTGTATCGTGAGAAAGTGGATCACCATGGTCTACATCCATCATACATACATGTAAAAATGCAACATGAAAAGACAGATGTCTCCTTATATACCACCAGATTCTGACACTCTCAATGAACTTGAGCAAAAACAGTTCTCATCTCTGAATAAGCATTTCTCTATAGACATGATATGCACTACAGTATGCATCCCTAGCAGAGGGATAACATTTCATCAATATAAAGAAAATATAACAGACAAAATATACAAACTACAGCAGGTTTTCAGCAGGGTATTTCCTCCCGATTTCCTAAGCAGAAATAGTACAGGGAGATCCAGTGAGCCAGTGGTAGAGCTGAGATCTGTATCTGTCCTATCCATGAAATCCAAATGTCAGGAACACAATTACAAAGCAGGTTAAGTGGGTCACTGCACCAGCCTTTCACCTCAGGAGGTCTGTGTCTGAATCTGACTTGGGTCTGTGTCTCAACTTAGCACCCTATGGGACATCCAAACCACCATGCTATGTGGCTCAGTTATCATTGCAACAAAAGATTGGATGGATATTGTGACTGAACAGCTTTCTAAGAAAACCAGCTGTATCCACAGCTTTAGGCATGCTAGAGGGGTAATGCAAAAAAAAAAAAAAACACTTAATACAATTCCAGCACTCTCCATTACAGTCTGGGTCGGCACTGATGAAGGCATCACCTGAAACACAGCACGAGTCTGCACTCCTGAAGGAAATGGACTGGCAGTGCAGTTTTGGGAGAAGCAAGCCTGATCAATGTGGATGTTCAGAGACACGTTTGTGTGCTTTAATTTGTCTCCAGGACTGTCAGGTCCGAACATCATTCTGACAGCAGCTGCCAAAGCCTCGCAGTGCTCTGCACCAAGGTTAAATGACAGGACTGCAGTGTCTACAAAACACCATAGTGGATGAGCGAGGGAGACTGGTGAGATATACCCTGAGGGGTTCCAGCCCCCTAAATTGCCTTGTCTGAACTAGTTGTACCAGGGCCCATGGCTGCAGGCTGTGACATTTCTCAAAAAGTTATTGTGCAAATCACTGCGGCTGGGCAACAGGAAGGTAGCTGAGATGAAGGGCAAAGTCTGACCTTACAGGGTGGTCTGTAGCATGTGCAATGGGTCTAAGTGAGCAGACCCTGGAGGGAGGGGGACTACTGATGAAATTGAGTTTTTTGGGGTTTGGTTGCTCCAATATTGAGTTATTATAATTTCTCTAAATCTGCTTTGAACTTGCTTTGAGCTTGCAGTAGAGATGCTAAGTGCCAGGTAAGGCTTCCTTTTTCCATACCAATCATTTGACAATGTGACCTTGTACTCTGCCAGCCCCACCTACTCTGTCTACAGGGAGGGCTGGTGGTTGAAAGGCCACCTTCTCCACACAAGCTCAAAGCAGCCCAAGACCATTTAAAGGCTGACTTAGTGAAAAATTATAATAATTGAATATTGGAGCAAAGTAATGTAGTTTGTAATCAGTCCAGTTTGTTTCCATCAGCAGCACAGAGACCAAGATTAAACCAGTTTGATTTGGGATTGTCAGCCCTGGCTAGGATTTCCTGCTGGCAGAAAATGGCCAGTTCGAGGGAGGAAGCTAGAGCACCCAAGTTAATACATCGAACCACAGAAATGCTTCTATCAGGGAAAAATTGCATGTATAGGTGAAGTCCTTTATACAACAATATTATTATTATTATTATTATTATTATTATTATTATTATTATTATTATTATTATTTTTTAGCAGACGCCATTATCAAGGGTGACTTACAAGATATCACATTCTTTTTTACATACAATTCCCCATTTATACAGTTGGGTTTTTACTCGAGCAATCTAGGTAAAGTACCTTGCTCAAGGGTACAGCAGCAGTGTCCCCCACCTGGGATTGTACCCACGACCCTCCGGTCAAGAGTCCAGAGCCCTAACCACTACTCCACGCAATATGGTACATATAGCAGTGACCTTATGGGGTGTATGGTTTCAAATTGTTTTCAAGGCAGTAGGCCCGGTTTGATATTAAAACCACCGGTGTGCAGTATTTGTATTGAGAAAGTGGTGCCAACTACAGTAGAAACATAAGAGAAACAGGCAAAACAATCCCCACCATTGTGTAAAATGAGTCAGAAACATGTTTGGTCCCGCCCACCTTTAATGTTACACCTACATTTGATGTAACAATGCGCACTTATGTTTGACCCGCCCACTTCCCATTTGATCCCTCCCATTTCCGAATCTGGGCCCTGCACACCACTAATTGCAACATTGTGCCGATTGGTTTAATAGTGCAGATAGAAGTAGTACAGTCATGTGACATTTCATGTGACCAGATGTGGAAAGACATCTGCAGTCCCCTAGCTCTGCTCTGTTTAGTAAGGATAAATATAAGGCAGGAAACAACACAGATCTGTTTTCTTTTTTTAAGAGGACCATTGTCTGCCAGTGCTCTATGTGTACAGTTAATTCATGTTGTTTATTGTTTTTAATTCTACTCAGTTCAAAACAGAGGAAATAGCAAATGACAAACAGCAGAACAGCCTCCAAATCAAACACATAAACACATGCTGACCATTCAGTTTACATTGAAGATTGCAAACCGTGAGGACACTATGCAGTTGTTTAGTACTTTGCAACTGGCTGTTCAAAAGGACTGAATAATAAAGTCTTCCAATGGCAAATTCAGTGCTTAATTTAAGGCCCCTGCTGTTTGAGGTTAAAGGCTTTCGGTCATTTCACCTGGAGGGTGAAATTGTCCCAGCCCTTCAACGACTTCTTTCCTGTCATTGACCAATCAGCTGCTTCCTCTATTAACTGACCTGCTTTCAACCAGTAACATTCTTTCACCCAGATGTGAAATAACCTAGGCATTGCAAGTGTAACAGATTTCCTGAGAATACAGCACATAAACTAAGAACTTTCTTTACCTGACATAGTACCATGTGTTTAATAATGAAAAATCATGTTTGCTATTTCTTTGAAAACTGCACATTTGAGACAAATGTAGTGAATGCAAGTGTAAAACAGGTAAGATTTATTTTGTCAGCTAAAATCACTTTAAACGTGTGAGACCTTATTCTTGTGAGCATCTCTTTGATCACCAAGATGATAACGAAGCTACAGCTGAATTAACATGAAGTTCAGTTGCATTAATGTTGACTTACTCTAGTGGAAACAGCTTTGGGCACATTTACATCACATACACATTTCTGGACATATCAGCAGAGCATCCGAGTAAGACGCACACATCCCATCTCCAACTGAGACCTAAAATAATAATGGAGTAAAATGCACGATGCATATATATAGGACACTGAATGACCATTCATGGTATACAGTTTTTATTTGACGCAGGAGGATGTCTCACTGTTTTTAAAATGTTTTTCACAGTGTTTTTTACATTTTTTAGAGAAGGTTTCTGGGTTTTCAGAAAACTAAAATAAAAATACCTAGAAAATGGTAAAAATCTATGGACCCTCAGTTGTCTGGCCTTCTGTGGCAAAGTGCCCCGCCCCTGTGTGCATTTGTGTGTTCTGTGTATGTATGTATGGGTGCGTATGTTAATGTTGGTGTATAGATTGGTACACGGGATATAAACAGGTCTGTGTTTCACGTGTGTTTAAATTGTATATTTGTATTTAGGCACGGGATTGCACATCACGCACGTGCATTTAAATGTAATATGTGAGCACGGGGTTGCACAGAATTAATTCACGTGCTGGGATTCAAGTGAATAATTAATTAGTAATTGAATCCCAGCACAATAGTATATATAGACGCACATTTCTTGCACTCAGGGTTAGGTGTTCGGTGAGTGGAGAACGAGTGTGGAGAAGGAGAAATTAAATAATAAGAAAGAACGTAAATATAAAAGTGAATAAATGTCTCACTCACCGTGTTTCGTTTGTCTGTCTGTTTACTGTGTAGTCCGTTTTGTTTGTCTTTTTATTTTGGCGTGTAGTGCCGTGTCCTGTTTTGTGTACCGTTTAAAACCTTTTTATTTGTTAATAAACGCTGAGTGCAGCCATTGCACTCAGCTCATCACAACCACTCTCTGTGTATTCCTTTTCTGGTCTGACGCCACCCACTCTGGCCGTCTTTGTGACACGTGGTGTCAGAAGTGGGACAGCCGCGCCTCCAAGCGTCAGACCAGGAGGGGTTTTGTTTAAAAAAAAATAAAAAAATAAAATAAATATATATATAATGGCAGAAGACGCCGCAAAATGGCGGGACTGGTTCCTGGAGAATGCTGGGCTGGAGGCCCAGTCTCTGCCCATAGTCGTCCGGGTCCTGTGGATGATGGACAGTGAGAGATGGGAGGCATATCAGCAGGAACACACCCCAAACACCTTGGAGGAGGGTGTGGAGTTTGTCCTCAACTACCTGGAGGCAACCATAAATGGAACAGCAGCCCAGGTAGCAGGACCACCAGCAGAGGAGTACCTGCTGTCCCCATCTCCACCAGCAGAGGGTGAGTACCTGCTGTCCCCATCTCCACCAGCAGAGGGTGAATGCCTGCTGGTTTTGCCTCCACAGCCCAAATGGGAGGAGCCTGAGCATCCACAGCCCAAATGGGAGGAGCCCAAGCGGAAGGAGCCCGAATGTCCTACGCCTGAGTGGGAGGAGCCCGAACGTCCTACGCCTGAGTGGGAGGAGCCCGAACGTCCTACGCCTGAGTGGGGGGAGCCCGAACGTCCACAGCCCAACAGGGAGGAGTCGGGGCGTCCACAGCCCAACAGGGAGGAGTCGGGGCGTCCACAGCCCAACAGGGAGGAGTCGGGGCGTCCACAGCCCAACAGGGAGGAGTCGGGGCGTCCACAGCCCAACAGGGAGGAGTCGAGGCGTCCACAGCCCAAAAGGGAGGAGTCGGGGCGTCCACAGCCCAAAGGGAGGCAAGTCGGGGCTTCCACAGCCCTGGGACCCAAGCCACCAGCAGAGGGAAAATGCCTGCTGGTTCAGCCCCAAGAGCCAGAAGGGGAGGAGTTACAGGCTCAACCCCCTGAAAATTTTTTGGGGGGAGAAGGGCAGGATGCTGGTGTCCCCCAGCAGCCTCTCGCTATGCTGCTGAAGGCAGCACGGCGTGCACATGCCCAGCCGCCACAGCAGAGGGAGCCAGCACCTCCAGGAGCAGAGGAGCAGGAGCTGCCTCTGCCTCCGCCACCACCGCAAGGAGCAGAGGAGCAGGAGCTGCCTCTGCCTCCGCCACCACCACCGCAAGGAGCAGAGGAGCAGGAGCTGCCCCTGCCTCCGCCACCACCACCGCAAGGAGCAGAGGAGCTGGAGCTGCCTCTGCCTCCACCACCGCCAGGAGCAGAGGAGCTGGAGCTGCCTCTGCCTCCACCACCGCCAGGAGCAGAGGAGCTGGAGCTGCCTCTGCCTCCACCACCGCCAGGAGCAGAGGAGCAGGGGCTGCCTCTGCCTCCGACACCGCCCGGAGCAGAGAAGCAGAAGCTGCCTCTGCTGCCTGTACCTCCGCAGGGAGTACGGTGGCCGGAGCCCCAGAAAGGGGAGCTGCCGGCCACGAAGAAGGGGGAGGAGGTCTGGAGACCACTTTCCCCAGCAGCAGTTTCGCTGCAGGAGTTCTTGTGGCCGGAGCCCCACAGGAGGGAGCTGCCGGCTATGAAGAAGGGGGAGGTCGGGGGACCACCTGCCCCCGCAGCTTTTTCGCTGCAGGACGGGACCAGCATGCTGTCAGCCGTGCCACTACCGGCAGGGGAGCTGACAGCATTTCCAGCCATGGGCCCACTGAAGCCTCCCTTCCCAGCCCGAGACTTTGGCCTGGACTGCTGGGTATTTAAGGGGGGAGGTGGCCGTTGAGGCCATGTGTGCTGCGCACAAGGGGGGGTATATGTGGCAAAGTGCCCCGCCCCTGTGTGCATTTGTGTGTTCTGTGTATGTATGTATGGGTGCGTATGTTAATGTTGGTGTATAGATTGGTACACGGGATATAAACAGGTCTGTGTTTCACGTGTGTTTAAATTGTATATTTGTATTTAGGCACGGGATTGCACATCACGCACGTGCATTTAAATGTAATATGTGAGCATGGGGTTGCACAGAATTAATTCACGTGCTGGGATTCAAGTGAATAATTAATTAGTAATTGAATCCCAGCACAATAGTATATATAGACGCACATTTCTTGCACTCAGGGTTAGGTGTTCGGTGAGTGGAGAACGAGTGTGGAGAAGGAGAAATTAAATAATAAGAAAGAACGTAAATATAAAAGTGAATAACTGTCTCACTCACCGTGTTTCGTTTGTCTGTCTGTTTACTGTGTAGTCCGTTTTGTTTGTCTTTTTATTTTGGCGTGTAGTGCCGTGTCCTGTTTTGTGTACCGTTTAAAACCTTTTTATTTGTTAATAAACGCTGAGTGCAGCCATTGCACTCAGCTCATCACAACCACTCTCTGTGTATTCCTTTTCTGGTCTGACGCCACCCACTCTGGCCGTCTTTGTGACACCTTCGTAGAGAGTTTTCACTGTACACATTCCTATTGTTTACCTGGTGCAGTAAGTTTATTCTTAGTTTTCAAAGAAGTTATGTCTTAAAGTTGTGTGAATAGGACCACATGATTCTCCAAGGCTCATTTCTAATTGCAGATATCTCAGAACTGGCTAAGGATCATACGACTCAACGCAATTACACCTCGAGCCTGCAGCCTGTGAATAAGCTGTTATTTTAAGAACATGGTTGTCACATGAACATTCAACTGCCAATCACCACACACGATAGCTAGCATATTTTGAGGGCTGTGATTCCTAATGAACTCATTTCATGTTTTTGTTTCTTTGCACAACAGACAGATACACAGTGATGTCAACACAGGTGCTAAATGTCTGTATGAGGGCAATCGATAATTCACTCATGAAATAGTATACACCCTGCGTAAAGGGCTTAAAGAAATATATCACACAAATAACATGTGCAATAAAACCATTGCCTTCGCAACTCCTGCTGAAATGAAAAAGCTTCCCCGTAGGGTGGTGTTTGCTGGAGATAAACTCCACGCAGTATTAATCTGAATCAAAACGCTTTCAAAGGCTTGAGCCTCCACAGATGAACTTCACTAGTTCCCTGTGAATCCACAGCAGGCATATCAAGCCAGAGAGCAGCTGTCAGTGCTCAGGATAGCAAATACGTGCTCGGCAACAGAAATGGTTCATGTTTAGAACCTGTCTAGTTTTAGCCTCGCTACGACTGCCATCAACCTAAAATAAACCATTATTAAAATAACTCCCGAAGACTTCTTTCCACAAATTATAAATAAATCCATTCATTCATTAATAAAATGACAAATTATCTCCAGTTTACCAGGTTTAAAGGAAAAATTCGGAGACACAGCTCACAAAAAATACTGTATATATTTTATACTAAAATCACAAAGTGATAAATTTGCTAATCATGTTAAATAGATATTATAAAAAATATCACAGAACCAGTGAGGAACTCTAGCCAATGCTAGCTTGAAACCCTTCAGTATCTCAGCAATGTCTTCAGTAATCACCACCCAGTGTGTGTAAATGATGTTTATTTGTATACACTGCCTGGTCACTTTATTAGGACCTGTCTATCCAATTGGATATGGCTTCGCCCTGGTGTGGGGCATGTTCTCCTGGTATACCCTGGATCCCTTCATTACCCAGGAAGGCTACACGAATGCTGTACTTTACTTAAGCATCATTGTGGATCTAGTCCACCCAACAATGTAACACTTGTATCCAGATGGCGAAGGCTACTTTGAAGACTATATTGCACCCAGCCACTGTGCCAGAATAGTGCGTGAATGTTTTGAGTAGCATGACATCAGGCATCAGCACAATCCCTGGATCAACTGAGCATGTTTGGGAAAGACTTTGAACGACTCTTAATCACGATCCTCTGACTACTTCTCTGCAGTAACTGCGTGAAATATTAACGACTGAATGGATCCCCAGAGACACATCGAGGCTGAGATCAGGGTCCAGACACAGGTCCCTAATAAGTGAGGCAAATATCTAGTAGTTTAAGGGATAAACAACAACAACAACAACAACAACAACAACAACAACAACAACAAACGATTAGACTGTGGGGTTTTCTGTGGTGATTATACTGTACTAAGATGGATTTGACCCCAAGCCTCCACATGGAATTGGCATATGCATCAACCCACTGCACTATCAAGCCACGAATTCCAAGGCATCTTGAATGATTGCATGTGTGACGACAACCTTGCTGCCTTTGAGGATGGTTAAGGAGGGTAGGGGAGGGGGGAATCAGGACAGCCGTGTGTGTCTTCCTGCTCACATCATTTAAAATTGTCACAGCTAAATGAGATTGATTTCCTATCTCTGTGTATCCCAGTGAGCAGATGCTACAGCAATCAGTCCAGACATATTTAGGGGATCAGAGCCACACAGAAGGGGCTGCAGTCACGTTAGTATCCCTGGCTATTCCCAATCTCCCGAGCCAAGAACTGAAAAAACCTATAGATCAGAAAACTTTCCATGGTGCTCCTGAGTGGCACTTCCAGTAAAGGCACTCCACATGGAGTATAGGATGCGCCCTATAGCCTGGAGATCGTGGGTTCGAATCCAAGCTAAGTCATTGCCGACCGTGAGCGGGAGTTCCCAGGGGGCAGTGCACAATTGGCCGAGAGCCGCCCGGGTAGGCAGGGCTTAGGTCGGCTGGGCTATCCACGGTTTACCACGCACCAGTGACTCCTGTGGCTGATAGGGCGCCTGCAGGTCTGCTGTGGAGCCATTCAGATCTGTGTTGTCCTCCGGCACTATAGGTCTGATGGCTTCGCTGTGGATCTGCAGTGCGAAAAAAGATGGCTAGGCAGGGACATGTTTCAGAGGTCGCGTGTGTCAGCTGTCGTACCCTAATTCGCCGGGGGGTTGCAGCGGTGAACCGGGATTAACAAAAATACAATTGGCAATTCCAAATTGGGGAGAAAACTGGGGTAAAATCATTGGCGACAACTAAATAAAAAAAAAAGTTTCCATTTAACAGCCGTCAGTCTCAGCTGCTCCGGAGCTGTAGGGGCATCACGTCTTTTAATTTTAGTCTCTGTTCCACAAACCTCTCAACCGTTCACCTCTGGGGAGATGGCAGATTTGTTTTAAAGCTTTGTCCTCAATTTTTTCCCAAATGCTCTTAATTGCCAGCGGAAACGGCTGATTTCTAGCATCTGTCACATTCCTCAAAATTGCTTTTGATGCAGAGTGCTAATCTTGTTTAATATCTCTTCTGCCTACCCTTTTCATGTTTATTAGGGTCTCCACTGTCTGAAAGCAGTTTCCCATGTTTATTCAATGCATATTTTGGTAACACTTCAAAATAATGAATGCAAAGTCATATTGAATTCCAGATGAATAACACCTGAATATCTTGCACTTCCTCTGAGTTCATTTTGAATTAATGCCCTGGTAATTCATGTGAATTTAGTTCATTCCATGCTCCTTTGTAACAAATGCTGTTGATCACGTGTGGGCATGCATTTATACATGAATAAACAGATTGTGAGGTGTCAATTCATACATGAACACATGCCCACCATGTGTTAATTTTTTTCAAGTTGTTAGTGTCACCCTCCGCTTATTGCCACCATGTCACAATGTCCCAGCCAGAATACAATGGGTGCCAATGATGACAAACTCCATAATATCACTTTGGTTATTATCACATTCTGCTAAGTATCATTCACATTTATCAGTCATGCAACTGATTTCCATTCCACCCCATTATATATTACTTACATCAATACGTTTCGAAGACTTACATGTACATTGCTGTATGGAAATGTCCCAGCACATAAAGTACAGTAACACAATGCGGCACACAGAACAATGTGCATGTGTAGATCTTTATTTGTATTTGATTATTACAATGTGTGTCAGAATTCATGCAACATTGTTGTTTTCAATTCTACTTAAACGTTGACATTACTGTACAACCCTCTCTGGCCAAACGGTGCATCACATAGCATCTCTGTCACTGACATTTTCCTTTTGCTTATCATCCTCTGCGTACCCTCCAGTTTCCGTGATGCTCTGACAATGTTGCGAGGATTATGAAGCACCCTATATAGTATTTACGATTTTTATTAATCCATAGTCCTATACTTTGAGTTCCACAGCAAAGTGCATTGTCATCAGTTGTGCTCAGTCCCTTTGAAGAGACATTAAAAGCGTTTAACAGTCTGTCTCCCAATTACATCAGTCCCCAGCAGTTTCCCAATAGTTAGAGCATTACAATGCTATGTTTTTTGAAGGCAGTTCAAGATAATGATTTCGGTTGACAGCTCCCCTGCTTTTTAAGGTTTATGATCCTGTTTTTCAAACTCAACTAATATCATTGTGTACTGGCTCATTATCAACCTGCTGTAGTACAGATTTCACTGACATACAGTATGTGTTGCAGTGGGTCAATGCATTGTTTTTACTGCGTGAAGGCATCTTAGCTCCTAAGTAAATTAAGGAGACCACATCAAAAAACTACCATGCAAAATGCTTGTGAGGCTTAAAACCGCTAAATGCCTTGCAGGATCAGAAAAATGATAAATTGCTTCATAATGGGAGGCTGTGTGGTCCAGTGGTTAAAGAAAAGGGCTTGTAACCAGGAGGTCCCCGGTTCAAATCCCACCTCAGCCACTGACTCATTGTGTGACCCTGAGCAAGTCACTTAACCTCCTTGTGCTCTGTCTTTCGGGTGAGACGTAATTGTAAGTGACTCTGCAGCTGATGCATAATTCACACACCCTAGTCTCTGTAAGTCGCCTTGGATAAAGGCGTCTGCTAAATAAACAAATAATTAATTAATTAATAATGGTCGGGGAACTATACAGGTTTATAATCAAACCAGTCACCTAAAACATGCCCGCTGGCTTTTAACAGATCTATTAGCATCGTCCCGTGTGAGTGCACATTTGTGTGATTTGCCATGTCTAGTTGGAACTGGAATATAACTAGTACAGTATAACTCCTGCAAATAATTGTCAAATGTAACAAACCTTGAACCCTATTTTTTCAGCAAGTGTAACAGGCAGAGTTGTGTGATGCACTGTTGTTAAGGATTCTGTCCTCTGTGAGATGACGTGACGGTAACAGCTCTATAACTATGATTGCAGATGAGCCCGGCTCTTTTGCATCGTGGTTCAGATGCTTGCGGTGTGTGGGGTCGCTGGTTAGCACCCAGCCTCCGTCCTGTTTCAAAGAGGAATAAAATCATTTGAGCTGCATAAAATTTACAAGAAACTACTCAGAATAAGAATGTAAGTAAGCTATCTCTTGCTAGTTTTATAGCTTCATATTCCTGTAACAGAATGTGCTTCTGCCTCTGCACTTGCACCCAAACAGGGTCCCTTAAGTCTCTATCCTCTTATGGAAACTGACAACGGCCACACATGGCCTAATAAGCGTTAATAGGTAGGTCATTTAAATCTCAGGCTGGCAAACTGCTGATAAGCGGTTAAAAGCTCATCTTTGGTAGCCAGAGTTCTCCCTCTCATTGGAATCCAGGGCGATTCCATGGCAACCACAGTGAGAGTGCAGGTAGTTTAGGAAATTACAAGGGAAAAAAAGCAAACACAAAACCAGCCCTGTTTAAAATGTGTAGTCAGCCAGCTGAGCACGTGGATCATATACACAGCAATTAAGGGGATTAATTAAAGAAGCTGGAGGGCAGTATTGTGGAAGGGATTTGTCGGTTTACAAACAAAACCTGTGTGTGTGTGTAAATCCCAATTATAATAAGCTTGGCCCAAATGATAAAAAAACTAGACATATTAGAAAAAGAACCTAAAGAATTGCATTTTTTTATCACTTAAATAAATCTCAATGAATTTGCCTACCCCTACCATGTTAAACATGTAAAAGGATAAATAACGTTTTGGATGAATCTTCACCAGTAGAAATACTGGTTATTAAACATTACAATGTGTATTTGTTTAGATTAAGCATCTGCAGTTTAATTCCGGTCACTCTCCCTCTTAAGAGGATGTTGAGCTTCCTTTTACACGTGTGTACTCAGTTGCTCGGCAACAACACTTGGCAACAGAGACCCATGTGAAATGATGCATTTCTTTGCACAGTATTTCAATGAAGGCTCTTTGGCAACACGTCTCTACTTGCAATCTGACTGGCTTAATGATTCCGGCAAATTCAACACACTCTGATCCAATTAAAATGCTCAATTGAGAGACTTTACAATCCTGCGCACACAAACAAGTGCCTGAATACTGTGACAGGCACGTTCCACTTTGTTGTCAGGAGGGGTGAGCTATCTTGTGTAATACAATAGTTAATGTTGCCAAACCAAATCCAGACAACGATGTAGAAGATATTTCAGTGAGGAAACCCAGACCCAGACAACGCACGAGATTCGCGAAAGCTTCTGAGTTTTCACATGATTGATATAGTCTTGCCACTCTCGTTTTGTTGGTTTACCCCACTTGGAATGAACACATCTCTGTGGGGAATGAAGCTGCTGCTGCAGGTGGTGTTACTACTGGCTAGAATGTTCGGTAATACTTTAAAATAAGTGTCTGTTCATGATTATTTCATGTGTATTAACGAAAATGTTATGAAGTCATGAAAAGTATGTCATGTGACTTTTGAATTCAATAGGAATTTCATTTGAAATCAGTAGGAAATCAAGTGTTAGTCACATTGGAATTACAGACACATTTTAAAGTGTTACTGAATGTTCTACTGTACTTGGAGAATTCCTCACTCAATTTTTAAAAGCACAAAGTCATATACAAATTAATAAAACATTTTTTGTGCATATTTAAGGTGGTTTACCATTTAAGCCATGTAGAAAATGTCAGCTTTATCACACAAGGATTTCTGTAGGGCAGACCTACACTTCCTTGATTATCTCACCTGCAGAAATTGTCTCCAACGCTTCTTTCCTGTCATTAACCAACTAGCTGCTTCCACTATTGGCTGACATGCTTTGACCCCAGATATACTGTGGAGGTGAAAAATTACAGAGGAAGTGAACAGTAACAGACTTCCTAAAAAGAAGGCACGCAAACTGAGAACTTCATTGAATCTAGTACCAGATATCGTGTTTTAAAATATGTGTTTCTTTCAAAACTGCACATTTCAGACCTTTATATAGTAACACAAATAAGTACATAGGATTTATGGAATCATTGTGTTATTAAAATTTTTCTAAATACATAAAAACTGTAAGCCACATCCCCACTGGAGCCTATTAGCAACAACTACACTGATAATTTCGCTCAGAGTGTAGAGCTCGCATTCAGAATGTCAAAGACAAAGAATTCTAAAAGTTTAAGCCACAGCATTTATCAGAACAGGCTACAGACACACAAAGCATACACCATGTCGCTCATGTTCAAGCACACACTCCCACGCACATGCACAAGCCCAGAGGCACACATTCCTTTAAATAGTTTTTTCTTCTAATTAGAATGTCCTGTTTCTTTTAGGGGGCTGATTCAGGTCATTTTGTTAATTGAAGCGCAGCTCTCAGGGAGAATGTATGCAGAGTGTCACAGCCATTGCCAGCAGCACACCTGCTCCAGACAGAGATCAGATAGACCTGGCTTGCCTCAGATATGCAGATATTAAGACGACCAGGGTAGCCACCTTTTGAAGTGATGAAATCTGGCAGATGGCATCTGGCCGATAAAGCACCATACACATTTAGATTTTCAGGCATCCACAGATGACTCCTAGCTATGCTTTATTACATTTTGGTATTATTTTACTATTGTAAACTTTTAAAAGGGTATACAGTAAGATGGTATCAGTTTTCCAAATATGCTATTTCACTTGTTTTCTACATCGCCAAATAAAACGTAATCGGGTCGCTGTACAGTTAAAGATAAACCCTGGCATTCTAAAACATTTTGACTTTACCTGAAAGTAATAGCTTTTTACACTCTTTAAAACTAATTTTGTGGCTAACGCAGTGCCTTGTTGAATTATAGAACAAAAGATAGGGTTGTAATTACACCAGTCTTTTACAGGACAATTGTTAATGGTACAAAGCTAGGAACAAACTTAGGCCACAAGTTGTTTATTATTGGTTTTGTAACATTATAATTCTCATGTGTAATGGGCAGTGTTGTGTGATATGCTGCCATTTCAGATTCTGCCCCCTGTTGGTGAGATGAGATGACGTTAAAAGAGCCAATGAAAGCCGACGATCCTGGCTCTTTTGCGTTGTGGTTAAGACACTGGTTTGCGGCGCGTGGGGTCACTGGTTTGCACCCAGTCTCTGCCCTGTTACTCATGCTTATCCTAGACTAGCCAACACTGGCACTTCTAGTCCAGGTCTTTGTTCCAACCGTGTCCTTAATCATTAAATCAAACCAATTAAAACCCTTATCAGCCCATAAACCGATTTATCAATTAATTATACCTAAGGCTGAAAATCTACGTTTAATAGATTCAAATGATTAAACCTATGTAAATGGTTGTTCACAGTTTAAACTATCAAAAACAATTCAATTAAGAAGTAGACTTGTTTTGGTATTATAGTCACCTTTAATTGAGATACCATTAAACTTTTTTACTTCAAATAGTTAGAAACAGCCCAAAATTAGACTTGTATATGCAGTTCTGATTGGCAAAGAAACTAACACAGTGTTTCCCTCAAGGCACAGCCCTCTTAATGAATTTAAATATTTAGGGAGCCGGATGAAAACCATGATCCAAAACAAGTTTAGGAGGTGATGTGCGTCAGAGACAAGATTCCCACACAGATCTGAGAAATGCTGGTTACATTTTAATCAAATAAATGGTTTACGTTAAAATGGTTTAGGTTCTCTTAGACTGAGTCGAACTGTATCAGCCAGTCCCGAACAATCTAAATGGGCGGGGCTAAATAAGTGACATGTTTTATAGTGTAAAAATATAACGTTATACGTCCCCACGTGTTACTACAACTGTTTAAATAACGTAGCTGTAATTTTTCTTTTCATTATTAACATCCTGACAACTTCTTACATTTATAACTTTAAAGTGTTTCAAAGCTGTTTTAAAAATAGCTACTCTAGTGCACTGGGGTTTGAGATCTGTCCTCTAAATCACTGCAGGAAGAGCAATTAAAAAAAAAAAAAAACCATAACGTGCATTGACTTTTTCTGTTCCCTACCACATCATGGATCATTACTGCTGTGTTACCTGTTTTACAATGTGGGTAATAATCCTTACACTATCCACCATCTAGTTAGTATAATAGACAGCTAGCCTATTTGTGCACCAGCATGAAGTGCCAGCCAACCGAAGAGCCTCTCTACCAAAGAGCCGGGAGTCTAGCTGTGGGAGTCCATTAAGGAGAGACCTGCGAAGAGAGGCTGTTGGAGAAAATCCGAACCTAGCAGCGCTCTGGAAGACGCCAACTACTAGACAAGTCTGTACCCTCCACCCACTGCTCCTGCTCCCACTACTACTGTACCTATCTGTCTCACCTGTCCTGCTATGACTGTCTCTCACATCCCTGTTATTCTGTCCTCTCACTCCCATCCTCTATCCTCTCTCCGCTGCTGCTCCCCTAACCCCTCTAACCTAATCCCTCTGCCTCTCCCCCCCTCCCACTCTCTCTGGTGCCCTCTGGAACTGTCACTCTTCTGCTAACAAAGCTGATTTCATCTCTGCCTTTGCCTTCCACCTCTCTCTCGACTTCCTTGCTCTCACTGAAACCTGGCTTTCTCCTGATAACACTATAACTCCTGCTGCCCTGTCCTCTCTCTACGTCCTGTCCAATATTCCGCGTCTCACTGGACGGGGAGGTGGGACTGGTCTTCTCCTCTCTGCCTCCTTACTTTTTTCTGTCCCCTCTGACCTATCCTCACTCTCTGTTGACACCTTTGAATTTCACGCTGTCCAACTAACCTCTCCCTGTCAACTTCTGCTAATTGTACTGTACCGTCCCCCTGGGACCTCTCACTCAGTTTCTCGAACTCGACTGTCTCCTCTTCCCCCTCCCCTCTCTGCCTACCCCAACTGTCCTGTTAGGTGAATTCAATATCCATCTCGCCAACCCCACTCACTCTGTAGGATTCCTTCACTCCTTTAACTCTCACTCTCTCCATCCCCTCCTACCCACAAAGCTGGCCATCAACTGGACCTCACCTTCTCCAGGGCCTGCTGCCCCTCCACCCTCTCTGTCACCCCTCTGGACCTCTCTGATCACTATTTCATCTCTTTTTCTCTGTCTCTCCTCTCTCCCTACTCCACCTACCCCCAGTCACCTCCTGCCGTAACCTCCGCTCTCTCTCCCCCTCTGTCCTTGCCTCCACTGCTCTCTCTCACCTCCCTCCTATCGACTCCTTTTCACAACTCTCCGTAGACTCTGCTATCTCCACCCTCTTCTCCTCCCTCACCTCCTCCCTCAACTCCCTCTGTCCCCTCACCTCCTGACCTGCACACCCCTCCCCTCCACAACCCTGGCTCTCCTCTGTGCTCCGCTCAGCAAGAACCAAACTACGCTCTGCTGAAAAGAAATGGAAGAGAACCAAACTCCCTGCTGCCCTAGACCTCTACCGCTCCCTCCTCTCCTCCTTCTCCTCTGCTCTCTCCTCTGCTAAATGCTACTATTTCCAATCTATTATCCAATCCTCCACTAACAACCCCCAGAAACTATTCTCTACCTTCTCCTCCCTCCTCAACCCTCCTCCCTCCTCTATCTCCTCTGACAACTTTGCCTCTTTCTTCTCCTCTAAAATCTGATATCTGCAAACTCTTTAACACCTATCCTCCCCCCCACCCACTCCCACTCCAACCCCAACACCCTCTGTCTCCTCTCGCAGACTCTGACCTCTCCTCCTGCACCCTGGACCCCCTCCCCACTCACCTCTTTCAAGCTGCTTCTCTTGCTCTACTCCCCTTCATCTCCTCCCTTCTCAACACCTCTCTCCTCTCTGGCCTCTTTCTCTCTGCCTTCAAACAAGCCTCTATCACCCCCCTCCTCAAAAAACCAACCCTCGACCCCACCTCCCTCCAGAACTACCATCCTGTCTCCCTCTTACCCTTCCTCTCCAAAACCCTCGAGCCACTCTCTGCTTGACCCTCTCCAATCTGGTGTCTGCTCTGCTCACTCCACTAAAACTGCTCTCCTGTCTGTCACTAACTTGCTAAACTCTGCCCGTGCTGCCTCTCTCTCCTCTGTCCTAATTCTCTTCAATCTCTCTGCTGCCTTTGACACTGTCGATCACTCTATTCTCCTATCCTCTCTCGCTGACCAGGGAATCTCTGGCACTGCTCTGGCCTGGTTCTCCTCCTACCTTTTTGACCTCACCTACCAGGTAACCTGGCACGGCTCAACCTCCACACCTCACCCTCTCTCAACAGGAGTCCCCCAAGGATCAGTCTTGGGTCCTCTCCTATTCTCTCTCCCTGGGCCCCCTCATCACATCCCATGGTTTCTCATACCATTTCTATGCTGATGATGCTCAGATCTTCCTCTCCTTCCCCCCCCTCTGACCCCACCATCCCATCCCGTATCTCTACCTGCCTGTCTGCTATCTCCTCCTGGATGCACTTGCATCACCTCAAACTCAACCTCTCTAAATCTGACCTCCTTTTCTTCCCCTCCTCATCTTCCCCCTCCTCTATCTCTCTCCATCTCCATTCCTCTGGAATCTACCACGCACCCTCTTTCCTCCTCAGCCAAGAACCTCAGAGTAACCCTGGACCACTGCTTCTCCTACTCCCAGCACATCTCCACTCACACGCACCTGCCGATTCTTCCTGAGCAACATACGAAGAATCTGACCCTTCCTCACCAACTACTCCACGCAACTCCTCATCCAGGCCCTGGTACTCTCCTGTCTACCCTCCTGGCCGGCCTCCCTGCATCCGCCACCCGTCCGCTCCAGCTCATCCAGAACTCCGCTGCTCGCCTGGTGTTCTCTCTGCCTCGCTTCTCCCACGCTACTCCACTGCTACGCTCACTCCACTGGCTCCCGATCACCTCTCGCATCCAGTTCAAGACTCTTGTACTCACCTACAGATGCCTTGACCAGACTGCACCCAGCTACCTCCAGACCCTCATCTCTCCCTACACCCCTACCCGACCTCTCTGCTCCGCCTGCACTAGAAGACTGGCTGTACTTCCTCTACACTCCCCTGCCTCCAGAGCCCGCTCCTTCTCCACCCTCGCCCCGAAGTGGTGGAACGACCTTCCTACGGATGTCAGGACTGCCCAGTCCCTGACCACCTTCCGGCGCCTCCTCAAGACACACCTCTTCAGACAACACCTGTAAAACTCAACTCTTCCCTTCTGGACAATATAGCACTCTGTCTTTAATCCACTTTAATTTATCTGCTCCCTATTTTACTGTATTTAATCCTGCACTTAACCCAATCTGTAGTATTTTGTATTTCACCTGCACCCGTATCTAACCCTGATGTAACTATCAACACTGTTATCTACTCTTGAACTGCCCGAATATGTTTTGTATCCAATTGTAAGTTGCCCTGGGAAAGGGCGTCTGCTAAGAAATAAATAATAATAATAATACACTATCAGTGCACTAGAGCGGCCATTTTGAAACCAGCTTTATAGTTATAAGTGTAAAAAGTTGTCAGGATGTTAACAATGAAAAAAAAATGACAGGTACGTTATTTGAACAGTTGTAGCAACACATGGTGACTTGTAACTCCGCTACTTACTCTAATCCACATGACCTCAGCACGACAGGCAATGCCAAGGTCACTAACAGAGTTAGTGTACAGTCTCTGAGGATTTGGAAGTGTGGCAGTGGCAGCTTTGTAAAATTACTGGCACAAAGGGGGTCATTTTTTCTTGTATGTCACCCATGATCAAGCTTGACCTAGAAAATCACAGTTAATTGATTGACTACTTATTGGTGTGATTAGCATCAAAATAAGCAGTGTGATCTAATTTGTTATGCTTGAAAGAAAGGTGGTTTCTTGTTTTAAGAGTGTTTATATCTGAATGCATATCTGACAATATTCACACAGCTCATTACGATTAGTTTTGTGTATAATTTGGCGCTTGGCTAAAAAGTCAAAATTGAGTTATCATAACTCATACGCTACGATATGGTATGAAATATGATACAGAATAGTTTGCATATTATAAAATGTTTTACATTGTAAAATAATTTAAAATGTATTGAAAAAAATTCTACACATTTGATTAACGGATTTTGCATCTTACTGGCCCCCCAAGAAATATATGTGCCCCCTCCCAGAAAAATATATGATTCCCGTTCACACCCTGAATTGCCTCCCTATCGATATTCCCATATTCTAAGCAGTGCAACATCCAGTCCCTCGGTACAGCAACACAGAGCCAAGTTTACATCATCTTACATTACTGTACAGGAGTCGAATACTCACTATACTGTACAGACAATGCTAACAACAGTCTTGGGTTTCTGTTAATTCACTCTGGGACGCCTGACCCACAGCAGAACAAGAGTGCGGGATCCTGTGATAGAGCAGAAAGACAGAGGGATTGCAGCTGAAATGGCAGTGGAGCCTGGGATTTGTCAATTCACACAATAATAGATCCCAAGACAACAAAGAGGCTCAAGGGTACCAGCTTTGGTTGTCGCTTGCACGATACAGTTTCACTCAAATCAGACTTTCACAGAAACTGTCAAAACCAAAAGAAAATCCTAACAAAACGAAGGTTTGCAGTTCAAGGGCTGTGCACCACCCTCCTAGTGAGGCATCCCGCAACTGGAAAACTACACTGACTAAAACACGGGAAGATCAGTCTTCATGTTTGCAGTCAAAGCCGCTTGGCTTCTCCTCTCAACCTAGCAATGAACCCCCTCCCTTAGATTCCTTCCCTCTCACACCTACAAACCAGCCAATAGTCACTCTAGCGGGCAGTAGCCAAGGAATTATTGTCCTCTGATGTTACTCAGCAGTCAGTAGTCAAAAGTCCATTGCCCTGTGACATCACATGTTTAATAAAAGAGTGACAGATCACAATACCACCACCATTTAAATTCAATCAGGACCATACTTAGACTTTCAATTACTTTAAGGGAAAGAATACACTTACGAGGCTCCCGCACAGCATCTTGATATTGTCAAAGTCACATTTTCTTCAATACCTCACCTCCTTCCCCACCCACCTCCTGTCCTCTGCTCACTCACTCCCCATCACCCTCTGCAACCCCTACTAATCTACCCTCTTTCTCTTCCATCTTGCCCCTTTCGGACTCCAATTTTGGCTCCTTGCTCCAGAGCCATAAACCCACATGTGCTCTGGACCCCCTCCCCACTCACCTCTTCCAGACTGCTGCCCCTGCTCTACTCCCTTTCATTTACTCTCTTTTTAACACCTCTCTGCTCTGGCTGTTCCCCTCTACCTTCAAACAGGCTTGCATTACTCCATCTTAAGAAAACCCTCCCTTGATCCGTCATCCCTTCAGAACTACCGTCCTGTCTCCCTTCTCCCATTCCTCTCTAAAACCCTTGAGCAAGCGGTACATCGCCAGCTCTCTGCTTTCCTGTCAACACATTCTCTGCTCGACCCCCTCCAATCTGATTTTTGCCCGGCACTTAAACTGCTCTCTCTACGTCAGTATCTCTCTGCTCTCTGCTCGTGCTGACGCCCTCTCCTCTGTCCTAATTCTCCTCGACCTCTCTGCTGCCTTTGACACAGTCGACCACTCTATTCTCCCATCCTCCCTTGCTGATCTGGGACTCTCCGGCACTGCTCTTGCCTGGTTCTCCTCCTACCGCTCTGATGGCATGTACCAGGTATCCTGGCATGGCTCACCCTCTGCCTCTTTTGACAGGTGTCCCCCAAGGCTCAGTCCTGGAACCCCTTCTGTTTTCTCTCTACACAGGTCCCTGGGTCCCCTTATCTCCTCCCATGGCTTCTCGTATCATTTCTATGGGGACGATGCCCAGATCTTCCTCTCCTTCCCCCCCGTGAATCCGACATTTCCTCCCGTATCTCTACCTGCCTCTCGGCCATCTCCTCTTGGATGCACTCACATCATCTCAAACTCAACCTTTCCAAATCAGACCTCCTTTTCTTTCCCCTTTTCCTTCCCCACCACTTATCTCTCTATCTCTATTCCTATTGAATCCACCACCCTCTCTCCCTCATCCACCAAGAACCTCGGTATCACCCTCAACACCTCCCTCTCCTACTCTCAGCACATCTCTACTCTGGCACGCTCCTGTCGCTTCTTCCTCAGCAACATATGCAGAATTCGCCTCTTCCTCACTGACTACTCCACTCAGCTCCTAGTTCAGGCCCTGGTACTGTCCCGTCTTGACTACTGCAACTCTCTCATGGCCGGTGTCCCTGCCTCTGTTATCTGTCCACTTTAAGCTCATCCCAAACTCTGCTACTCGCCTTATCTTTTCCCTTCCTCGTTTCTCCCATGCCACACTGCTGCTCCGCTCTCTGCACTGGCTCCCTATCGCTGCTCGCCTATCACTGCCTGTACCTTTCTGCTCCGTCCTCTCCAGATTATCATTTCTCCCTAGACCACTGCTCGCCCCCTCCGTTCCTCCACCACCGACAGATTAGCTGTACCCCCCTCCGCTTCCCCGCCTCCAGAGCCTGCTCCTTCTCCACCCTTGCTCCTCAGTGGTGGAACGACCTACCCACGGATATCAGGACTGCTCAGTCCCTGACCACCTTCTGTCGCCTCCTCAAGACACACCTGTTCAGACAGCATCTGTAAACCTCACAACTCTTGACTCTACTGGACTATATGGCACTGTGGCAAAGTGGTAATGACGTGCAGGTGAGTGCAGTGCAGAATAATCACACAGACACAAAACACTCACGGTCGCTTTTACGTTTCGGGCTCCTTCTCGGTTATATGTTTTAACCATATGCAAAGGAACAGATCACTCAAGCCATGCCCCCTATTTATACCCTCGCCCATGACCCCGAGGTTAACGAGCGCATCCGCTCCTCCAGTCCTCGGATGCCACGCCGCTTACCGTCTGGGTCACTGAGCTCGGGTGCCATGGCTCCGCCCCCTCCCGAACTGACCGACTTCCATCTACCCTACGGAATAAATTGTCGTGCCATTTCATTAAGGGTACTCTGTTCCTCGTATACCGTGCTCTCACAGGTCGAGAGGGAGATCTAACACTAAGACTCATTCGATCTTTGTCACATATCCCACCGCTCAGAGTGGAGCCGAAGGAACACTCGGCTAAACCTACCTTTCCCATTACTCCCCCCTCCCGGGAAAAATAATCCGCATTTTGGTGGTCTTTCCCTGCACGGTGTACCATATGGTACATGAAGGGCTGCAATGCCAGATACCACCGAGTTATCCGGGCATTGCTGTCCTTCATTGTGCTTAACCACTTGAGTGGGGCGTGGTCAGTGACAAGATCAAATGAGTGTCCCAGCAGGTAGTATCTTAAAGAGTGAGTAGCCCATTTAATGGCCAAACACTCTTTTTCGACGACGGAGTAGTTGCACTCCCGAGGGAGCATTTTTTTACTTATGTACAGAACAGGGTGTTCTACTCCGCCTACCATTTGAGACAGGACTGCACCCAAACCGACATCCGAAGCATCGGAGTGGAGGATGAATCTCTTAGTGAAGTCTGGAGTGATGAGAGCAGGGGCCTGGCAAAGTCTCTGCTTAACAGTATTAAACGCCCCCTGACATTCTTCTGACCATTTAATTAAATTTGGTGCGCTCTTTTTGGTGAGGTCAACTAAGGGATTAACCACTGTGGCATACTCGGGGATAAAGCGGCGGTAATAACCGGCTAACCCCAGTAGCGACCGCACTTGAGCCTTGGTTTTGGGGATTGCCGTGTCTACCAAGGCCTGGACCTTGGAGACAACGGGTTTCGCCCTGCCATTCCCCATTACAAATCCCAAATATTGTGTTTCTCTTTTGGCAAACGCACATTTTCGCAAGTTAGCTGTCAGCCGGGCGACTTAGAGACTGAAGGACGGCTGTGATCCTAGCCAAATGCTCTCGCCAGGTGGAGCTGTAAATGACCACATCATCAATATACGCTGTCGCATATTCACGATGTGGGTGTAAAACCTGGTCCATCAGTCTCTGGAAGGCAGCAGGCGCACCATGTAACCCAAACGGCATGGTTGTAAAATGAAACAGCCCCTCTGGTGTTGAAAATGCGGTTTTCTCTCTAGAACTACGAGTTAACGGGATCTGCCAATATCCCTTCGTCAGATCCAGAGTGGAGATGAACCTCGCCGTCCCCAGTCTATCTAGGAGTTCGTCGACCCGAGGCATGGGATACGCATCAAACTTGGCAATAGCGTTTACCTTGCGGAAATCAACGCAGAAGCGGTTGGTGCCGTCCTTTTTGGCCACTATCACAATTGGACTGCACCACTCGCTCCTGGAAGGTTCAATCACCCCAAGTTCGAGCATGTCCCATACCTCTTTGCGAACGCCACTCCGTCGACTTTCCGGGATCCGGTAAAGTCTCTCTCGCACTGTGACACCTGGGGGAGAGATAATGTCATATTCAGCGAGGTTAGTTCTACCGGGCGTGTTAGAAAAAACATTGCTAAATTCCTCAATTAACCTACGTAGTTCACGTTGCTGATCAGGAAGTAACTGTTCCCCCATCGAAATGTTCTTTGTGCTAGAGGGTTCTAGCTCGGGCCCTAAATCATCCTCTATATTGCCTGGGGCTATAAATAACACCTCTCTTGCCTGCCAGGGCTTTAATAAATTTATGTGATAAATTTCTTTTTTGTTACGGCGATCGGGCTGTTTAATTTCGTAATTCACCTTTCCTATAGCCCGAATCACCTCATATGGCCCTTGCCATTTAGCACATAGTTTGGATTCCGCTGAGGGAAGTAGCAGCATTACCTTGTCTCCAGGTCGAAAAGTTCGGATTAATGCATTTTGATTGTAATGCTGCTGTTGTCGATGCTGAGCCGATCTGAGATTGTCTTGGGCCAAACGACCGACCAAATCTAGACGATCTCTCAGTAGGAGCACATGCTGCACTACATTTTTGGACGAGCCTTTGTGCTCCTCCCACCCCTCTCTCAGCAGATCGAGAATGCCGCGAGGCTGTCGGCCGTACAAGAGCTCGAAGGGGGAGAACCCTGTCGAACTCTGCGGCACCTCTCTCACTGCAAAAAGGAGGTAGGGGAGAAGCGATGCCCAATGTTTTTGCTCCTGATTCACAAATCGTCTCAGCATCGCCTTTAGAGTCTGATTAAAACGTTCCACCAAACCGTCCGTCTGTGGATGGTAAACCGACGTTCCGATGGGACGTATTTTTAGTAATTTATATACCTGCTGTAGCGTATTTGACAAGAAATTAGTTCCATGATCAGTCAATATCTCGTTGGGGATCCCTACTCTTGCCATAATCTGCACTAGTTCTTTGGCTATCGCAGCAGCACTAGTGGACCTCAATGGAACTGCCTCTGGGTATCGCGTTGCGTAATCTACCACCACTAATATATGCGTATACCCGGAGTCAGAAGGTAGCAAAGGGCCGACTATGTCCACTGCGATGCGTTCAAAGGGGGTGGAAATAATCGGCAGTGGGACCAAAGGGGCGGGGCGCACTCGACCCGGCGCTACTCGCTGGCAGTCTGGGCATGTGGCTACATATTTCGACACTTCTTTATAAACACCTGGCCAAAAGAATCGAGCCAATATCCGTTCCCTTGTCTTGTCAACTCCGAGGTGCCCCGCAAAAGGGATATCATGCGCCAGCCTCATGACCTCCAGCCGACAAGACGGGGGGACCAATAATTGTGTTACAGGATGTCCTGTGCCCGCGGCCAGGTTTACCCTATATAGTAATTGCCCCTTGATAATGAAGTGTGGAAATACTAGTGCCCCAGCGCCTTCAACATCCTTACCTTCAATGGACCGGACCTGTCCCCGAATGTGCACCAGTGATGGGTCATTGTCCTGCTCCCACACTAGGTTCACATTCGAGTGCCACATGTCCGGTATATTGAGCGGGGCGGGAGTAACATCTGCCCTTGATGGCCCAGTAACCTCGCCCTCTCGGTCACACTGCGTTCCGACCCCCTTCGACTGACGTTTTTCACCGTTATAACAGGCTCCCACCAGCCCCCAGCCTTGTCTCATTAACGCTCCCTCCCATTTCCGCAGCCTTCTCTCTTTGTTTGTTTTTTTCGGCCGGAACAGGGAAGAGAACATTTCCGCTTGAAAGGGAAAAACATTACCAATTATTTCCCCTTCCACTTTTTCTGCCACATTTGCGTGTATGGCCAGGACAGCCCTTAATTTCAATAAATCTTTATAGTTGGGCCAGTCCCGACCCAGAATAATGAGATGTGGTAACCTTTCCGCTACCCCAACTACCAGGGAACGTTTCATCGGACCGACCGATAAATATGCTTTTACTGTGGGGTATGTTGCCGTGTCTCCATGGATACAGGAGATCGCCACCTGACCTTGTGGCTGCCACACCATACCGCCCAAGAGAGATGCTCTAATTAAGGTCTGACCACACCCTGTGTCCACTAATGCATGGGTCTTCACATTTCCAAAAATCACCTTAACAATACAAGGCCCCTCCCGACCATTTTTCCCTCGCTTACCCGCTTCAGATGCCAGATTACAGACGGCCACGTCACACTCCATCGCAGATGGGCATGACCTAGCCTGATGTCCCGGCTGGCGGCACCTAAAACAGGTAGGGGGAAAGGAGGGCACAGTATTAAATGGTCTGTCCCGCTGCTGGTGTGGCAACGGGGCAGGGGCAGCACCTCTACCCCAGCTGGGGGCCAACCTTGGTCTCCATGAAGAGGAGGCAAGGTCGCCCATTGGGGTTGGTGCTCTCGGAGGTCGTTGACCCGGTCCTGGTGGTGGGGCTGATGGAGCAGAGAGAGGAGGTGGGGCTTGGCTGCTCCGTTGAGGTAGCGGGGTGAGTAGCCCGGTCTGGGCGGATACCAGGGAGTCCTCGAAGTCCTCAGCGAGCTTGACTGCCTGTTCCAGGGTGTCGGGGTTGTGGCGCCGTATCCATCCTTGGGTCTCGGCGCCGACCACATGACAAAACTGCTCGATAACGATGGCCTCCCCCATCTGGGCAGTTGTTTTTAGCGCCGGGGTGAGCCAGTGTATCATGTGGTCACAGAGCTTCTGCGCGACCACCCTGGGGCGTACGTTCGGGGACCTCCTGTACTCCCTGAACCTCACTCTGTGTGTTTCCTCCGTAATATTCAGACGGCGGAGAATAGCCAGCTTTACCAGGTCATATTGAGCGGCGTCGTCATCCCCCCATTGCCTGGTATGCTGCCTGTGCTTCCCCAATCAGGCAGGGTCCCAGCTGGCTTGCCCAGAACTGTCGGGGCCATGACGCGGTGGTAGCCAGCCGCTCAAATGCCACCAGCTCCGCCGTCATTTTATGCGTCCTGGCTTTGGGCGCTATGAAGCCGCGTTCCGCTGATGCTGTGGGAGGTATTGCCAGCCCGACCCTCTCGATCAGCGCGGTGTACCTCTCCTCTCTCCGTCTTTCCTCCCCCTCCCGTCTGCTGTCCAGCTGCTCCAGCAGCGCCGACAGTGTTGCGTAGTCCATGTCCCACTTCTGACACCACGTGTGGCAAAGTGGTAATGACGTGCAGGTGAGTGCAGTGCAGAATAATCACACAGACACAAAACACTCACGGTCGCTTTTACGTTTCAGGCTCCTTCTCGGTTATATGTTTTAACCATATGCAAAGGAACAGATCACTCAAGCCATGCCCCCTATTTATACCCTCGCCCATGACCCCGAGGTTAACGAGCGCATCCGCTCCTCCAGTCCTCGGATGCCACGCCGCTTACCGTCTGGGTCACTGAGCTCGGGTGCCATGGCTCCGCCCCCTCCCGAACTGACCGACTTCCATCTACCCTACGGAATAAATTTTCGTGCCATTTCATTAAGGGTACTCTGTTCCTCGTATACCGTGCTCTCACAGGTCGAGAGGGCGATCTAACACTAAGACTCATTCGATCTTTGTCACAGGCACCCAACTGTACCAGTACTTGCATCAGCTTGTACTTGCAGTGAACTGCTCCATACCTTGCCAGGGGTGTCACTTCACAAAAAGCTTGGGGGAAGGGGGGGGGCAAAGAATGCATTTAGGGGCCCCTCTCCATAATGATAAAACTCTGCAACAAACTTACCCCCCCCCCCCCAAAAAGAAAAAATCTCTGGCATTGCATGAATAAACCTGATGAAGCAGTAGATATCGTCTAGGATTCATTTTTGCAAAGATATCAACCAGGACAGCAAAATCAATTTATTAATTTTTTTACCAATTATTTTTCAGTTGCAATCACTCAGACGAGGATTGGTCATGGAAGTTCGTAAATAGTTTTTAACCAAACTTAAAACAGAAAACAGTGGTTACTGGAAGAGTGATGACTACCTTGATGATTTTTAGTAATATATAAGTATAAGGAAGGCTTACATTCTCATGGAATATTTCCTCTTTTTCTATTTCAGTCGCCAACTAGGAAATTAAATATAAAAGTACACTTAAGTAAAACTCCAACTTCAAATAAGTAAAACTCCAAAAGACAGATGCGTGAATCAACCACAGGTGCAACTCTGGACTTCCACAGAGGTCTCCGATTCCCAACACATTAAGTAAATTGCATTGCTATAAAAGGACAGGAGTTACATTCCAAGTTTTAGATTCCCACATTACTGTCAAGAAAATAAAAAGGTTTTCATAAACTAGTGCTGACAGTGATCTAAATCTTTTCTCACGCCATTCAGTCAAGTACTTCTGTTCGTTTAGCTTTTCATTCCGCTCTTCTTAATTCATTAACATGGCACTGGCTATTATCAGGGAGGCGCCAGGTTTGTGTGGGCCCCGGGCAATGGACCTCCAGTGACCCCCACCTTCACCCCCAAATAGAATATTTTTATATCAAATAGGTTTTCATAATCAGTAGTCCCTCGCTAAACCAGACATGTCTGGTGACATAAGTTGTCTGATTTAAAAGAAAAAAAAAGAAAAAATTAATACATCTGTACAGTAGGTCTATACATAAATCAAATTAATACCTGTAGCACACTTTCTTTTTACTTTAGCCTACCTGTTACACACAATAAATCATGCTGCTGCATTTTACACATTACTGTACAGTGTGAAAATAGTAAAAAAATATATATATGTTTAATTAAAACCACCAGTATATGATTTTAGCACATTTTCTTTTTTACTGTAGCTTACTTTGTACACAGTTAACAGACAACAAAAAACAGAACACACACTTTACAGAAATAATATTCTTTAAATTTACATATAGAAAATTTGACAGTGTACTTACTGCAGTTTTTTTTGTAGTCTTTTCCTTCTGTTTTTGACATTCAGATTTGAGTTTCTTTTTATTTGGAGGTTCCAGAGGTTTGGCAGGTTTCATTTTTGATGGTTTAAAATCATATAATTATAACAGGCGTTCAGGCGTTATGATAATAATAGACTTTATGATAGTGAAGCTCGACAAAACGCTTGTCAAAGGAAAAGAGGGAAAAAAGGGGGAGATCTGAAAAGTTTCACTGCATGCATACGGTTTAGTTTAGTTGAGTGGCTGCTGGAGTAGGATAGCTGACACAGAAATAGTACATTTACTCATACAATATTTCCAGTTCTATTTCTGTATGTATGTGTGGGCCCCACTCTGGCGTCGGGGCCCCGGGCGCTTGCCCGGGTTGCCCTGGTGCTGTCGCCAGCCCTGGCTATTATTTTGCTATTTGCTTAGTTGCTGTGACGTGATAGATGTTATAAGCTAAGCACTTTTACTGACAAGTTCCCAGAATACATCTTAAACACTTGAACAGAATTATTAGTAAAACGTACCTTTCTCTTTTGCTTTTTGCAACACAATAGCTGTTATCGTTAATTTTGAATTTCAACAAATGCAAATTATCACGATAACTTGGGAGAGGCTGTGGGAGCGTTCACGGAGATCATTCTTAGAAGATCATTGGCTAAATTGGTCAGATTCTGCACAGAATCTGTGCATAATGATCTCCGTGAACGCACCCTGTTTCTATGATGTTTTTTTTAGGCAGAACTATTTTAAAACCTAGTACTTAGAATCATTGCAGCTTTTGGCAAGAAAAAAGGGAATGTTTCATTCAACAACTTTACATTGTCAGGCAAGTCGCTGCACTTTCGATGTCCTGAAGTGTGAACACTTTCCTTTAAGCCTTTTAACTTCTCACAGAAACTACCATTTGGGCCCCCCTGGCAAGCTTGGCAGGAGCAAATGACGCCCCTGACCTTGCCGTATACTACGACTGCTCTTAATTATAACTATTTCCTGTATCTTGTACTTGATTTTACTCTTATATGTATCCGTATCACACATTTCTTGTAATTGCACATTATTTGAAATCGTTATCATCTATTTATAGTACTTACTATTGTAATGGACTTTACTTGTAAGAGCAAACATTTTTTACTGTAAGTTAACTGCTCTTAGTTGAACTCGCTCTTAAAGGTAATTATTTACTGTATTCTTTATTTTGCTCTTATTTGAATTTGATCTTATTTTCTATTGATTTTACTGTGGTTTATAACTGCTCTTATCTGTAATGTGATATTTTATAATGTGGTATTTTGTATTGTGATACTTTGTACTGTTACTATTTTGTAACAATTGTAGATCACCCTGGATAAAGGTGCCTGCTAAGAAATAAATAATAATAATAATAATAATAATAATAATAATAATAATAATCATTATTATTATTATTATTATTATTATTATTATTATTTTAATGATTTAAATTATGGTAGTAATTACATTAGCCACTGTTTAGATCAACTGAATAGATGTCATTGACTATATTTTTTATCATTTTGTGGAAAATCTTGAATGAATTGAATTAGGGACCTCCAGTTAGCAATAAAGCCTGTGGCTTTGGGGCTTTGCTCACTGCCACTACTTCGTCCCTCTGGGCAACACTTCTCCACTATAAGCCTCAAAACTCCAGTCAATATTTATATGACAAAACCCTAACTACCAGTACTGTACTTCAAATTAGCACCAATGAATGTACTATTTAGACATTACTCCAGCACAAATTAATAGGGATTACCCACGCACACCCCCATCCTCCACCCCTGTCCATCCCCATCCTCCACCCCCACCCACCCCCATCCTCCTCCTCCATCCACCCAAATACAAATTTACCAAATCCACTACCCTCCTAACACCCACTCCCACAAGGCTCTCTGACTTTCCCGCCAGCTCAAATAAAATACAATCTAAACCCTTATTTGCTTTTGTGAAAAAAAACAAACAAAAAAAACCCTGCGAGGAAGGGAGCTGCTGGGCTGATGAGGTCCTCAGCTATGTCAGCTGATACTCTCAGTGTAACCAGAGGAGACATCAGTCGCAACAGCAGCACACTCTCATGTTTCTATCTTTAACACACCAATCCACACTCACACACACACACACACACGCACACAGACTGGCAGAAAGGGCATGCATGCATAAATACACATGCAAACGCACTGGACTCGTATGCATGTAGACCTATTGTACAGACACAGAGACACAGAGACACATACACACACACACACACACACACACACACTCTTTCTAGCAGAAGCCAGTGGACATCATAAATACATCAAGTGCCCATTTGCCCTAAGGAGGCAGATTGGCTAGTCAGACCACCCTTTCCTAAGAAGACTACATTTCCTCTGCAGTCTCAGGATGCATTCATGTACAATGAACTGAACCAAAAGCAGGAGTCTTCCATTTTCCACACAAGGAGGAATATCACATTTTTTCGAGGGGAGAGAATTCTTGGAAAATATCTGTACATAAGTTTTATTGATTTATTTTAATGAAAAAGTTTGATGCTACAATTTTGTCAACTGACATGAATGGGATACGGTGAGTTGTGTTTCACTCGTATATATAAATGTGCATTTTTATTTTTTAAATGCATCTTCAAAAGTAGGAAATGGGAGGGTAATATTATAATTTTACAGAATGCCTGTCAGACATTATTGTTGTCTATTTAAGATTATCACAGATTAATAGCTTTCCTTTAAATAACAAGCAGCTAAAACAAAATTATAGGACGGGGACTAGACTTTACAGAACAGGTGGCAATCTGGACATCCAAGAATACTATTAACTGAGACACCTACTGTAATGTATTTGAGCATGCAAGGATTTTAATAAGTATATGTAGAGCATGTTGTACATGTTGCACAGCAGCTGTGTGCATTGGTGTGTACAAACGCACAGTGCAGTGCAGACACATTGGAAAGCAGTGGTGCGCGTTTGCGGTTCTGAGAATGAGTGGCTACTCTGTGGGTCTGTGACTCACAGGAACAACAGCTGACCTACAGTGGATGCTTTTAATAGTTAAGCTGTTAATGTGAAACAAAATGACAATTTTAAACAGAAGCTGGTAAAAAAAAAAAAAACATGTAATGCATGTGTGCTTGTGTGACTTAATTAACTCTTAAGTGATCATTATTAGTCATGTTCCCCTAAGAACAAATATTCTTACAGTAATATTTAAACATCTCCAAATTCTGAAAATGTCATTATCAATAGGGTCTTTAAATGTGTCAGCAATTTAAAATGTAATTAACTACCAGCCTATCTTCTGTTTCTTTTTAATTGTATAGCTTTATAAACTGGCATGTACAGTACTGTATGTGCCTGCCACCTGCCTCTTATCATGTTCAGAGTGGCTGTGATGCAACGAAGAACACAAGAACATAAAGCATTCAGCATGATGAGAGCTCATATAAATATGCATGTATGCTAGAGTAGGACAGTTAGAGTGGTATCTTTGTCACATTTTTGCATACATGTGCTGTGCATGCATACATCCTTATATACTGTGTGTGTAATAGCCATACTGAGACTCACAGCCCAATACTAGGCTGTTTCTCATACTGATAAAAAGGATATTTCTATAACAATCCAAATTGCTGTATTATTTCTATTGCAGATGAAATCGCAGTATTTATACATACAGCATACCGGTTAACTTATTTGTGCTTTTGTTTCCACTGACCATGCATCAAATCACAAGTTTACGGGACGGGTTTCAAATTAATCAGATGCAAATAATATTACAAAATAAATGGGTTCCAAACAATGTGGTTTCCAATGATATGGGTAGTATGGGGATACAACTGGGTGATTTAAAAAAAAAACACACCAAGTCCGGTATAGGATTATTTGTGCAGAAACTCGTAATTGCCTTTTATTCAATACCTGCTGAAAAGAAGAAAAACGTCCTTCCCTCATGTTTACAATTGAGTACCAATCAATGGCAATTAACTTCCGCACTGAGTTTTTTAAAAGCAGATTGGACCATTACTTTCCTCTCATCCGGGGCGCTGAAATTTGTATTGCTATACTGGTGTAACAAGGCCATAAACTGACACGCTCCAACATGTAAAACACTGACGGTTATTACAGCTATGTCCAAAAGTTTAGCATCTCCTAGAATTTTAGGATTGAGACAATTAAACAAACAACAAAAATAAACAAATAAAAAAACAACACAACATATGAACATAATTGAATCAAAAGAAACTACAAAATGATATCGTAAAAGTCTACCGGAAGCCATAATAGTAGTACAGTTCTTCATGTAAGATTTTGAAATGTCTCATTTTTAACTGTCAGTTTTTTGTTAAGTATATGGAAAACTACAAAATGGTATGTAATTCAATATGTTAACGTAACATTATTCAGCAGGTTTCATTCGACTTTATGAAGCAAAATGAGTTCATTCTATAGGGTGAGGCAAAACTTGTGGCCATAGCTGTAGGTTACATGAAGTACAGAATAAAATAATTGAAAACAAAAACAGATACAGGATTCCAGATAATATGAAAGACAGTTCCTGCCGGCTGCTTGTTTAAATACAAATTGTTTGCACAAACCTATTAACAAGAGAATTAGGTGTTTACAAAAAGGTCTCCCTGAGTATCTAAATAATTAAAACATACAGCTGATACAGCAAAATACTGAACACAAGCCATTTGCATCTCATAACACAAGCCATTCCGTTCTGCGCAGACTTTGACATGATAGTCTTGATAAGAAAGCTGGGAAATCGATCGAATAATGTGTTTTTTATTTTCTTTCTTAGACCTGGCTTAATAGCTGGGCTTGTTCTGAACAGACTTGCTTCTAAAGGAAACGTTTTATTTCACAAAGTTACAAATACATCCATAGCATGAATACATTTTGTTTCATTAATTATAGTAATAATACAATATCTTAATAAGAAAGAAACAAGCCAGCCCAATGAATTCTATGTTATAGGTTTCCGATGTACTTAACTTAGGTTACCAACTGAAAACAAAAGTAATTTTTAGTGGGGGGGCTAGTTGGCTAGCTAGCAGGTTACATTACTAGCCTTACAGGCATTATTAGCATTATGCAGATAGATTATGTTTACAATTAGACTGGATTAAAATTCAAAGGTAGAGCCCAGCACACAGTCACGATATAGAATCAAGAAGTGCAGTTCATATTTACTGACTGGTGAAATACAATTCAAAGCTGCTGCAGTATGTCCACTTTTTCACCATTTCAAATATTTTCACAAAACAAACATTCAACTTTAAAGCTACAGTGTGTAGTGCAAAAGCACATCATGAAAAACCACAATTGTAGGTGAAAAACACTAAAATAAAAGTTGTTACATTTACAAAAATATATAAACATGTACAACTTTCCGTCCACTAAAATGGCTTTACATAATCTCTGCAAGTAAGAAACTGGAGTGTCCAGTGTGGAAACACAACACGAAATAAATGAACATAGCATTATAGCATTAAAATGTTCAATACAAAAAATGCTGGAGTTACAAGCTCTTGCAGTGTCTAAAAATAAAATCAATCGTACTGCGGAGTCTGTATCATCTGATCCGAAACTGCTGAACTCTTGCCATTTGAACCTTCATCATTGATGATGCAAGCTATCGCCTGAATCATTAATGCACAGAGCAACTACTTCTAGGCAGCTTTTTCTATTCACGTGAGCTGCGATATTTCCCCTCAGACATTATTTGCGCATTGCTATTAAAAACTGGAAAATAATAGTGAAAATGTTACTTTCAGCTAAAAGTTGTGAGGGGCGATCGTTCGACCGGGGTGTTGACTCTGCAGAATCCGGTATATACACATATACATCTGTATGTACTGTATAGATAAAATATATATTAGGTATTTTACCTTGGTATTGCTGAAAAAATCTTTTTACGATCCACCCAACAAACATATGAGGGTCACATTTTGGTGCCCATGCTGACATATATATATATATATATATATATATATATATATATATATATATATATATATACACAGTGCCTACAGAAAGTCTACACCCCCTTGATCTTTTTTCACATTTTGTTGTGTCAGTGCCTCAGAGTTTCATGCATTTAAATGAGGATTTTTTCCACTTATCTACACACCATACTCCACCCTGTTAAGGGGAAAAAAGTTTTTATTGAAAAAAAGATTATATATTAAACATACAAAACTGAAATAGCAGAATTGGATAACTCTCCACCCCCCTGAGTTAATACTTGTTGGAAGCACCTTTGGCAGCAATTACAGCTGTGAGTCTGTTGGGATAGGTCTCTACCAACCTTGCACACCTAGATTTGGCAATATTTGACCATTCTTCTTTACAAAACTGTTCAAGCTCTGTCAAGTTCCTTGGGGAGCGTTGATGGACAGCAATCTTCAAGTCATGCCACACATTTTCGATTGGATTTAGGTCGGGGCTCTGACTGGGCCACTCAAGGACATTTACCTTTTTGTTCCTTAGCCACTCCAGTGTAGCTTTGGCTGTGTGCTTTGGGTCGTTGTATTGCTGAAAAGTGAACTTCCATCCCAGTTTCAGCTTTCTTGCAGTGGGCAGCAGGTTTTCCTCAAGGACTTCTCTGTACTTTGCTCCATTCATTTTCCCTTCTATCCTGACAAGTGCCCCAGTCCCTGCCGATGAGAAACATCCCCATAACATGATGCTGCCACCACCATGCTTCACAGTAGGGATGGTGTTCTTTGGGTGATGCACTGTGTTGGGTTTGTGCCAAACATAACGCTTTGAATTTAGGCCAGAAAGTTCAATTTTAGTTTTGTCAGACCACAAAACTTTTTGCCACATGGCTACAGAATCTCCTGAGTGTTTTTTTGCATACTTCAAACGGGATTCAAGGTGGGCTTTCTTGAGTAAATTACAGGCCAGATTTGTGGAGTGCTTGGTATATTGTTGTCACATGCACACTTTGATCAGTCTTGGACATAAAAGCCTGTAGCTCTTGCAAAGTTGCCATTGGCCTCTTGGTAGCCTCTCTGATCAGTGTCCTTCTTGCTCGGTCATCCAGTTTGGAGGGACGGCCTGATCTAGGCAGGGTCTCGGTGGTGCCATACACCTTCCACTTCTTAATAATCGTCTTGACAGTGCTCCAAGGGATATTCAAGGCCTTTTTTTATACCCATCCCCTGATCTGTGCCTTTCAACTACTTTGTCCCGGAGTTCTTTTGAAAGCGCCTTGGTGCTCATGGTTGAATCTTTGCTTTGAAATGCACTACCCAGCAGAGGGAACCTACAGGAACTGCTGAACTTATCCTGTAATCATGTGAATCACTACAATTTAACACAGGTGGAGGCCACTTAACTTGGTGTGTGATTTTGAAGGCGATTGGTTACACCTGAGCTAATTTAGGATTGCTATTACAAGGGGGGTGGACACTTATCCAACCAAGCTATTTCAGTTTTTTATTTTTAATTAATTTTCTATAAATTTCTAGAATATTTTTTTCACTTGGAAGTTGTGGGGTAGGATGTGTAGATAAACGAAAAAAAAAAACTATTGTAATACATTTTAATTCCAGGCTATAAGGCAACAAAAGGTGAACATTTTGAAAGGGTGTGTAAACTTTCTATAGGCACTGTATATATATATATATATATAGTAGCAAACAGAAACACAATTCATGGAACACCTGGACAGCTCTGCAGTAATACGTGCAGGGAATATGACGGGCAGGACGTTCAAACTTTTGTAAATGATAACTCCAGTGTTAATCAACAAATCGGTATGTAGCATTGATTTTGGCATTTTCAAGAGGTCGTTATGCCTATCTCGTTATTAAATAATCAAGTTAATGTGATTTTTACGAAATTATGTTTATTTTCTAAATAATAGTATTATCTTAACGAGCTGTGCTTCTTGCGACTATTCCTTTTGCTCGTGTGGGAATTTAAAAGCAAATCCGTGTTAATTGTCATAATTTATGTTAATTTGCACTTGGAAAAGGAGGGTTTTAATTAACGAAAGACTATAACTCACTTTGAAATAGGGGCAGCAGTGTGGAGTAGTGGTTAGGGCTCTGGGCTCTTGACCGGAGGGTCGTGGGTTCAATCCATGGTAGGGGACACTGCTGCTGTACCCTGGAGCAAGGTACTTTACCTAGATTGCTCCAGTAAAAACCCAACTGTATAAATGGGTAATTGTATGTAAAAATAATATGTTATCTTGTAACAATTGTAAGTCGCCCTGGATAAGGGTGTCTGCTAAGAAATAAATAATAATAATAATTAAACAGGCCGCGGCTGTGACGCTGATGATACAGACACTACCTAGATAATATTTGTAGTTATGAAAATATTTTAGACTTGTATATACTTGTGGTTATGAATGAGATTTGTTCACTTTTTCTAACAATTTGTAAGTTTAAGCCCAGAACACACTGCCTGATGACATCGCAGGAAGGGATTCATTAAGTACAGTTGCAATGTGGCAAATTAATAGGCAAAAAGATAAGGCTATGGCAGTAATAAATATCTACAAATTTGGCTAGAACTTAATGCGACGTGATCGTGAAAACCACATATGTATTCTCTCTCTCTCTCTCTCTCTCTCTCTCTCTCTCTCTCTCTCTCTCTCTCTCTATTAAACACACACACACACTCACGCATTCATGCATACACACACACGGTATTCCATTGGTTTGTATACAATGTCCATGCCAATATTTTTTTAAAACAAGACCTGACAGACTCACATTGTACTTTTTAACTATTAGACAAAATATTTACAGAATACTTAAAATCTGCTGCTATAATCATGATTAATTTATTATTAATAGCGTTATCATTAAATTATTCCAAATTAGGTTTTTTATTTACAATGCTTATAAAGTCAGCAAAAATATGTTTTTCCTTTGTTGTAATTAAAAACATGATTTGGTATAGTTTAATTATAACACTATTAATAATAAACAAATCATGCAGCATGGTCCTAATAGCAGTTGTCAAGTATTTTGTAAACATTTCATCCAATAGTTAAAAAGTGCAATATGGAGCTTGCTTTCAAAAGATATCACCACGGGCATGATTGTATACAAACCAACTTGCCAACTTATTTGTAATGTTGTCAGACTCCCCCCACACTATGTACAGTGTACACTCTCACCTTCACACATATAACATCTTCTTATAATACTGTAAGTGTTCAGTGGCTATTTTTATTCATGTTGAGTTTATTTATCACGGAGGCAAGCAAACAATACTAGAGAAAATGCATGATTAGAGGAATTCACCAAACAATTAACTATAAACAAATTGAGTTTTGGATTGGGGTGTTCTATTGCATTTTTTTAAAATTTTTTATAAATTTAGTCGTTGCCAATTATTTTTTATTATTTTCTCCAAATTTGGAATGGCCAATTATTTTATTAAGCTCAGCTCACCGCTACCACCCCTGCGCTGACTCGGGAGGGCGAAGACAAACACACGCTGTCCTCAGAAGTGTGTGCCGTCAGCCTACCCGGACTCACCATGCAGCCACCCAAGAGCTACAGTGTCGGAGGACAACGCAGCTCTCGGGCAGCTTACAGGCAAGCCCGCAGGCGCCCGGCCAGACTACAGGGGTCGCTGGTGCGTGGTGAGCTGAGGACACCCTGGCCGACCTAGACCTCCACCCCCCCCCCCCCCCCCGGGCGACGCTCAGCCAATTGAGCGCCGCCCCCCTGGGAGC
>NW_026708350.1:0-67333 GCF_902713425.1 Acipenser ruthenus
AGACGGCCAGAGTGGGTTGCGTCAGACCAGACAGGAATTCAAACACAGACAGTGGTTGTGATGAGCTGAGTGCAATGGCTGCACTCAGCGTTTAATAACAAAATAAAAGGTTTAAGCAACGGAATACAAAACAGGACACGGCACTTGACGCCAAAATAAACAGACAAACAAAACGAACTAACACTTAACAAACGGTGCACGGAGAGACAAACAAACAAACACGGTGAGTGAAAACAACTACTAATTCTTGCTCTTTTCATTAACATTTACCTCCGCTCCAATCCCGTTCTCCACTCACCGAACACCAACCCCGACTGCATGCTACGTGTCTCTATATATACTGTTGTGCTGGGAATCAATTACTAATTAATTACTCACTTGAATCCCAGCACGTGAATTCATTACGTGAAACCCTGTGCTCGCATATTATATTTTAAATGCACGTGCGTGATGTGCAATCCCATGCCTAAATACAAATATACAATTTAAACACACGTGAAACACAGACCCGTTTATATCCCGTGTACCAATCTATACACCAACATTAACATACGCACGCATATATACAACACAGAACACACAAATGCACACAGGGGCGGGGCACTTTGCCACAATGATACATAATCCTTCACACACCAAACTTGATGTGTCCGATTTCTAAATATGACTGTGCAATCTAAATCTTTGTGCTCAAAAGCTCTTTTGAGAATGCATTAAGAAACCTAAATACAAGTTAGTATAGGCAACCAACATGTTGTTCAGCTAGCATACATTTAAAGTGGGTCAAAGCACATAGGCCTACGTTGAAAGGACAACCATGAAGCATACCAGCTTTGTGCTTAGAACAAGCATGAGAAGAGTTCTGGTAAACGAAAAGCTGACCAGGAAAATTGTATGCAGCTGTATAAACCATAAAGCTTATTTAAAGAAACTCAATTTAGCAGCCCTGCACTAGTTGCCAACAGTATACTCAAAGCATTGGAAAAATATAAGCCTTGGAATGCATATAAAAAATGTATTTTAAAGTTTGAAATGAACAAAATAAAAAATAATACAATAAAATGGAAGAATGAAATAAATCAACACATTATTTAAGAGTGGTAATTTCATTCATTAAAAGTCCATGGGTTGAGGGGAAATTAGAAGGAAGTGGTAATGAAAATTCCCGCTCAGGTAACATTGTACAATTCTCAGCTGGTTGGCTCTCAGTGCTGGCTGAATGAATGAATTAGATTTAAAAGCTTTCTTTTCTTAGCAATTTGAAAATGACATTTCAGAATTCTTTAGACATATTGTAGAATTCAAGAAAAAAAAAGTGTTTATCATATTGTGTATACCAATTATACTTTTATTTTTTAATTACCTAGTAAATGATGGCCATACATATCAGGTAAGAGTAACTGGAATGAATTTGTTTAATCTGTGTACATGAATATGCTTTCTTCAAAGAGCAGAGAGAAGATTGTAAATGAAGCAGCAGACTGGTTACAATAGTAAATAGATAGTATACAATAGTAAGAGGTGAAGAAGAAAGCAATATTAATCAAAAGCTTCAAAAATGAAACTGGGACACATGTATCAAGGATACAACACAGCACAACAAATGCAAACTACTAGATGTGTTAAATAAAACAAACTAATCAAATTGTTGCAGCTATATACAAAATCTTATGAGGCCCAGGTTCAAATGTTACTGAATACCAAAGAATTACCAACTCTGTTGCTTCCTGAGGACTGCTCACATACTGTATTGGTAGTTTGTCAATACCAAAAAAAGATGAAAGAAAGCACAACTTACCTACTACCATCAGTGTGAACTCAAACCCCCTTTTCACAGACTTTCTGTATACTTGATTTGGAAGATTTGCAAAACCCACATATCCCTCAAGGTTTTTCTGTTGCTTACACAAAGAAAAATAAAAAGGTACAATTAAACAATCTAAACAAAAAATAAATAAATCATTATCACCTAACAGCAAGTCATTATGGAATATGTTTTAGTTTTGTTTTTTTTTACCTTAGCTTTCTTTCTCACAAGGCAAAACTTTCTAATGTGTTTCTCATACAGCTGACTGGCACAGGACAGATGCTGCAGTCACCTTATCACACGCATAAAGCATAGCTAAATGTTGACTTGACAAATATGTGTAAGCATTAATACAAACAAATATACATGGTTACATATTCAGCACAACTATTGCCTTACAAAACATTAGTTTTATGGTCATTCATCTTTCCTCACAATGTGCTGTTTTACCCACTTATAACAGACACCATCCATTAACTTATTTTGTAGCCAAACAGATGCATTCACCAGGTGTGGAAAGAAATGGGTTAGCGCTTCAATAAATGAGTCCCTGTTAATAAGCAAGATTCCATTTACCACCTTAACAGTTATATATTTTTGGGGTAACATTAATTTAACAATATCAACAAGGGATTGCTTAGTTTAATGGTTCAATACTTACAGCTACTTTGAATTGACATCATTCCAATATTGTAAACAATGACGAAGTGCCCAAGAGAGAGGAATTCCAAGAACATTGTTGTAGTAGCCAGTGGAGGCAGGTGAAGCAGCAGCAATGCAGGAGAAACATCAACATGGGGGGGAAAAAAACACAACAATTAGTCAAGTGAAACTGTACCCATGAAAACAGGAAGGAATATGAAATGCCCCTGAAATGTGAATGATGAGCAGAGCTCTCACAGCCCTGGAAAGGAATGGCACCACCACAGAGTTGGAATGTTTAGCAGTAGTGTGGGCTTTAGAGCACTGGTGTTACTACTTGGAAGGCAAACCCTTAACTGTAGTAACAGACCATTCTTCTCTCTTGTGGGTTTTCAATACGACTAAGACAAATACTCGACTGATTCGGTGGGCTTTAAAATGACAGGAATTTAATTTTACTCTAGAATATAGAAAGGGCAAATTGATTAACGTCCCAGATGCTCTGTCGCGTGCACCTTTATCTCCTGCAGGAGGTGTTGTTTTGGGTGTGCAATCCAGCAATAACAGAAAGTCTGAGAGTTTTCAACTTTTTCCTTTTTCCGATATGGATATCTGGGAAGCCCAGGTAAAGGATCCAGAATATCAGATGATTTTTCAAAAACTTCTCACTGAGATGAAAGAGTCTGAAATGAAATCTGAGCCTGCGGTTTCGTTTATTATACTTGAGGATAAAGTCTATCGCAGGGTATGGAACCTGGTACCAGATCTATATTCCCCAACAGTTAAGAAAAGCTGTTCTTCAGACTTATGATAATCCCCTTAGCGGACACCTTGGCACATATAAAATACTAAATAAGATATTGCCTATTGGCCGGGTGTCTGGAAAGATGTGCATGCCTATCTCCAGCAGTGCAAAATTTGTCAAGCTTTTAAGCCCGAAAATCAGCAACTGGTACAGAAACTTCAACATATTAAAACTAGCAAGACTTGGGAACCGACAGGGGTAGATCTAGTCGGACCACTGCCTGCAAGCTCTATGAACAACACTCAACTTGTAATTGTTGATCATTATACAAAATGGGTGGAACTTTCCTTTGAGACAGGCTACTGATCGAGGACCTCGGTTTGTTTCACAACTGTTGGCTAGTGTTTGAGAACAATGGAATGTTGTCCAGAAGCTAAATACTGCCTACCATCCCCAGACTTCACAGAACGAGTAATTTGTTGCTTAAAACATAACACAACATATTCATAATAAAGTTGAGGTCTTACTTATAAAACAACAGTACCACGTTTAAAGTTTGGGACTCTCTTTCTGTAGCTTGGTGTTGTTTACATTATCAGTACACTAAGTAATTGGAAGCTGAGTTTGTGTTTTTAAAAAAAAGGTATTTTCTTATGCCAATACATAAGAACATAAAGTTTACAAACGACAGGAGGCCATTCGGACCATCTTGCTCGTTTGGTTGTTAGTAGCTTATTGATCCCAGAATCTCAAACAGTACTGGTGATCGATCATCAGTTAGTTTCACAATCAGAACAGTTATTGCAGCGTTTAAAAAGTAAAACATTCACTGGCGGCTCTTCACAGCAGTCTATCCAGAGGCTGACCAGGTCTATGCGTCAGCGCTGCCAGGATTGTGTTCCTGCTCAGGGAGGTCATACCCAATACTAACTTTGTAATGTTTTCCTTTTGAAAGTGTGTCACGTTTCATACTGAAAACGTATCATGATTCTTTTATCTCTATTTTTGTTCATATTTTCTTTGTTTGATATCTGTTTTTAAAATCCTTTAGCCCTGAGTGTTGCGTTTCTTTTGTGCATCAGTATATACAGGATGCGAAATAACCGACGGCACTGGCAGCAATTGCCGCAATAACTCTCAAATTGAAAAAAAAAAAATAAAATCTTACAGCAAAAGTTGCCTATATGCCTGCAACATCATTGCCGCCGGTGTCCATCCAGACCAGCACATCTGATCTACAACCCATTCACAAACTTGCTCAGCGTCAGCTGGCCCGTTCTGTCACAATTCAATTGAATTCTGTCTAATCTCATCCTGCGAGAAAACGACTCATGATAATGTATTATTGTTGCCATTCTTTTTATTGTGCACCTCCCAGCATTAAGCCACGAGAAAGACGTACTGTATCATTGGTTAATGACGTGCAAACAGAGGGAGGGACATTGTTAGACTGAGCTCAATATGACCACACCTCAAAAAATTTTCAATCACACATGTTCACTGCCTGTGTCACTGTGTGATTTTTCCATCTGTGAGCACCATGTTAATTCAAAAACGTTTACAAAGAAAGAAGGAAGAAGAGCCGTCTAAAGCGGCAGCAAAGTGTTCTAGGATTTACCTAATGTTCAGGTAAGAAATGGGTCCACAACAATTTGTCCCAGACAATAATAATATTAATGTGAACTTACATCAAGTACTGCATAAATTGATTGTGCCTTCATATGTTAAGAGACACTTGTAGAATTTGCATTCCACTGTGTTTGGATCATTTAGGCATTTGACAAAAAAATATCAAAAAGCAGAGGGTTTTCTGGCCATTTCTTTAGCAGTTGCAATTTTTTTTTTTTCGATGTTTCACTTTAATTTACAGCTTAGTAAAAATAAAAAAAAATAAAAAAAAGGACACACATAATGTATACCACATTACACATAATCACATATTCTATGATCATATATGGTATAAGGAGATCTGATTCTATGCTTAAAATTGCAATACTTTAAAATGCAACGGTGTAATACACATTCTGACTCCTTCCAGGTCTTACATACATTGCTAATTTATATAGACTTTTGCTGTTTTGTAATTGTGTTACAAACACACAAAAATAGGTAGATAATTATTAGTTTTGCTCAAATCCTTACACCAGAAAAAAAAGAACAAGTAGTTATGCATGACATGGTTTAAGAAGCAGCTCCCTGCGTAATGAAATGAGCAGGAGAGAAAACATAAGAGTGTCCAGCAATGCACCATAACAAAACTGTAAATCATTTTAACTGTAAATTAAGAACTGTGAAACTATATAAAGTCTCTCAAATGTAAACATATAACATTATGTACATCCAGCTGTTCATCACTGTGATGCAGAGCACTCTCCATTGCCTGAAGTTTCTACTTCAAGTTTTTTTTTTTTCTTTTCAAAGCGGCGTTGTTTGTACAGGTTACAGCGGTTAGCAAACACTGCAGACCGAACAACTCATTTAACCACTATCATTATTACACTCCAGCAATGGGTAAATCTTCAGTCTGACTCAGAAAAATCTATCTTGAACTTTCCCTTCAAAGACATTGCTTATTTGTGCTGTTGTATCACTAAGGCTGTATTTTCTCATGGTGAGCATGGATTTCAAGATTTCCACGAATTAGAACCAGTGGCGTGTAATAATAATATCCAATTCTCTGTGAGAATCTAAATTTCTGAAAGAATACTATTTTTAGCATTTAAAAATGCACTGATTAAACATTTGCTTCACCAGCGGACAACTTGTTATATGAAATCCAGTTGAACTTGCTTACCCTAAATTATGAAACACGTGGCATAGAGGGTTTTAAAAAAGCTTTAATTACAGGACACAGACAAGCGTTATATTTAGCTCTTGTTAACAGGGTGACAGACTTTAGTAAAAATACCCTGATTATCTTCAGTGAATTCAACTATATCGTCATTTTTTCCCAAACAGTACATTAGAGGTAGCCTTCCCTTTCCTGCAAATGAACTTTCCACAGCGACGCATTCTCTGGTTGATCATTTTATTTGGCATCTCCATACTTGAATATGTAGAATATCTCTTTACAAGTGTATTTATTATTAACTGATTTACCATGGCACAACGTTTCGCCCACGTGGTGCACTAGCCATCAGGGCTACTGGATGAAAAAACTGACCAGCCTCACAGACATTTTACCAGCCCAGTATAATGTTTGTCGATGGTTCACTAAAGATGCAGTTTTAACATGTGTTGCAATGTGCATTTAATATATTAAAAAGGGAACAAAAGAAACTGCAAAAACAAGCAACATATCCAAGCTCCTCTTCCACGACAACACTATCTATAAAACCAGGTTTGGAGTTAATCAAGTAAACCGTTTTTAAACTGAAGCAGTTTTAAATTTAATTTGAAAATGTAGGTCCGGCAGCCATCTTGTTTAACAAAACAACATTTTGCCATACTTTGCCATACTTGAATTCTATTGTCACCAGGATGATGCCTACCAAGTTGGGAGTAAGTTGGTTAAATGGTTTTCGAGCAGAAGCAGTTGTTGTTTGCTGCGCGTTTTGGCGAATTTGGTGGCAGCCATTTTGAGAGTAAACTTTATCGCAGCAACTTTTGCTTTGCAAAATTGAAGCAGGTTTGGTTTCTGATGACATATGCAAAGTTTCAGATCAATCAGTTCACTGGTTCCCAAGAAGAACATTTTCAAAAATGCATCAGGCCACCATCTTGGTTGACGCAGGATTGCGATTTTTTTTGCATCTGAACTATAATCTACACAGGATGATACCTACCAAGTTTCATATTGACTGGTTACACCGCGTGCAAACAGGAGCAGTTTAAAGTTGGAGGAGGAGGAGGAGGAGGAGGAGAAGGAGAAGAAGGAGAAGAAGAAAACTTCCCAAGCCAGCTTGGAAGCCTAAAAATCCTAACAATAACAATAGGCTTCCCAACCAACCATTCTGGCTGGGAATCCTAATAATAACAACAACAACAACAGAATGCATTGGACTGTGTCACTTTATAATACAACATGTTTAAAATAGCAGTCGCTGTATTAAAATTAAAACTTCACCGGTTAGAATAAAATGACAATAGGATATAAATATCGAATCCCCCTTTCCAACACAGAATACATTTCATATTACCTCTTTTGCAGAATGGACGCTGTTTTAATTTTTTGGTGGGACAGGTACAAACTCAACGTCGCTAGGCATAGTATAATTGCGTTTAATGTACTAAATTATGACTTAAAAACTCTTTACACAACAGAATTGTACAGAACACATCCAGGCAAGAAACTGAGAAAGGTCTCCCATTCTTTCGAATTGCAAGGACAGCCCTAAACATTATTTGCAGCTTTTCAAAATTTGCCGCTTTGAGCAAAGCTGAAGCCTTCTCTGCTTGTGTAGAAGCTATGTGCTGCCTTCGCTACGGAAATCCCCATGCAATGTTGATGGCACTTTGACAATTCATGCTCTTTGACACTGCAACTTTCAGTTACTTGTTCGTGCTACAAATTGATTTTTTTTGTTTTTCTCTACTGAATACAACCGGCATTCCGAGCAGTAGATGTTCTGGTTGGTATTGTCGAAAACGAGCCATTCCTGAGTTTGTCCGTTGTGATCAATTCTCCACTTTTCATTGAAACTTTGTTTTGTTGACTTACAGGGCCACATACTTAGCAGTACAGGCTTGAAACACATACCAATGGATAGGGACGTTCACTTCCTGATAGTGGATACAAGCATATATACTATTTCATGAACTAAATGTATAAGGTATGTTTTTTTTCTTTATTACTGATAACAATGGAATTATTTTTTTTTATATTTATATATATTTATCTTTTTGCTAAAATAAAAAATCGAAAGTAGTGTTCATTACTGTTTATAAAGACCCTGAGAATAAATGTGTATTATGTCATTGCAATCACTCGGGCAACACAATGTTTTCTAATTTTGCCCATCAATATTTTTCAACAAAACTTTCAGGGAAGTACAGTAAGGTCCCTCGGGTCATAGAACAACACGTTTTTATACCTGTATCTCCAAGTAGAATACATAATGAAAAGTACTTAACTTTAACATACATACATACATACATACATACATAAATAAATAAATTAAAATATTGTGTTAAAAAAAAGCAAAACCTTTGTATGGTTTCATATAACGTATACAATTTTAGTTACATTTTGGTGAAAATATAAATTTATTAATTGGTACTACTTATTACAGGGGCTTGTTTAGTATAAATAATAAACTCCTGTTCTTTGGCAGTTAAGTTTTCTTGTATTGTTTATATTTAAGGTACTTATGTTCGCAGTAACATACAGCATTTCGAATTGTGTTTACTACAGACTTAATTTATAAAGTACTGATTTCCATTGCCCCTTGGGACAGTGGTGGAGGAATAGCCAGTGCAGCCAGTGCAGTTGCACAGGGGCCCACGCACTTAGGGGGCCTGTGATAGAGAGAGAAAGGATCAATGTTGTAAATCTCCCTCCCGATCAGAAAGGACACAGTGTAAGGTCGTTGGTATGCTGCCTCCTAGATGGACTGCCTTGATGGTAGGTGGAAATCGGAAGGTGACCATATTAGGAGGGGCGCGTAGTTGCAGGTGCCCAGAATGACTCCATTGCAAGCAGCTGCGGGACGGCCCTCTATTGGAGAAACCATGGCGACGGGTTGTTTGCAGGGGGGAGTGTCTGGGTACAAAGGGGAAGCAGCTACGCGAGTACGGGGCTTTGCGCTGAAAAGTACACAGACGGCCGGAGCTGCGTTTTTGTTGTTTTGTATTACACGTTCGTTTGTTTGTTGTTACAGAGGAGGAGTGAGAGCAAGGGGCTGCAGCCACGGAGCCAGTCCACACCGCACTGAGCACTTCCCTCACCACACAACATCAGCACGCACCACGGACCTGACACTGAAGAGCACACTTCCATGCACCAGGACGTGGAATTACAATTGTTGTTTTTTTGTTTAGAGTTTGAATACTCGCCGTGTACCCCCCCGATACCATCGCTGGTAAAGGGGCGGCTCTTTTTGTTTGTTTATTAAAAACACGGACGTTTTTGGTAATAATTTACTGTCTGGACTGTCTTTTGGATACACTACACCACTCGCATCTGTCACAGGGCCCCAGCAGGCAAACTCAGAAGTTTAAATAATTATATGAGCTATGTATTCATTTTCAGGGCCATCCACCTCAGTGATTATTCATTTAATAATCTGTTTATTCACTCACTCATTCATTCATTCATTCATTCATTCTATGGGGCCCGGCGTGTTCTCCTTTCTGCAGTTCTGACAGGGTCTCAGGACTCGATGCGAAATTAAAATACTTCACACAGGTGCAACACAGCCAACTGTACACCATAGGAGAGCATGAGTGAAGACAGCTTGAATCCCATTTGTGACTTTACGCCACATACAATCTGATTTATTTTGTGATTTCCAATAGTGTATTTTAAATTTTAAATATATGCCTCCAAAACACAGAAGTGGAGTACAAAAGTGTAAATTGAAGGGGGCCCATGAAAAACCTGCACCTGGGCCCATCTTTCTGTTCCTCCACCACTGCCTTGGGAGTCCATTATAAGTGGAGTGCACCTGTAATTGGTCTTCATCCATCTGTTTTCTTTCAGGGGGCTTTTTGGTATCTTCAAAATGGGTCAGCGTGATGTGTATACAGACAGTATTTACCACAGATTGCTTGATTGCAAAGTGTACAGTATTTGTATACAAGATTATACAGATAGAAATCTGAAATTATTTCAGACATTTTAAAGTTGTAAATAAGTTGTATAAAACACGTATCGGTGGCAGCATTGTTTGAACTACCGAAGTGCAGCTCCGTCCTGAATTTCAGAAGTACACCACTGGATTGGAATGTAAACAAAGACACATTCGATACTAGTCCCAGTAAGCATGATGTTTATATATTCTGTGTTACCATGGCAACAGACAATCCTAACCTGGAAAAAACTAATCCTGATATTAGTTACGTTCAGACGTTTGAACGCGACTAATATTTTTTTCACATTAGACTCCTTCCTACGTCTTCAGTAGAATTGCTACTATTCGATTTTAATTAATAATCTATGTTTATTTTAGAAAGAATTTACCAGGTTTTTTTTTTCGATCTTTATTTTTCAATTCAAGCAGAGAATGGGTGAAATCGACCTTTATGCCATTGAAAACATCTCTTTTAGCGAAACCCCTTTATCATACTCAACATGCAACAAAACCAGTTACCAACATTCTAATTGAAATAACGTTTGGTCACAGCTGATTTATACATTTAAAAAATGTCTCAAATAAACAGTAGTAAATGCAACATTTATTACACAGACCTTTATAGCACACATTTACGAGTAAAAATAATATGCACAGACAAAACATTAGATAGCTGAACAGAACTAACTTGTACTTATTATTCGGAGTCTGAGCTCCCTCTCTTCTGCTTCAGCACAGCTGGACTCAGAGTCACTGGAAGGCAGGGCAGACAGGCCCGCTTTGTCCTGCCGCGGAGACTTCAGCCATCAGTCAGGGTATTGTGCACAATATTCATTAAGTGTTTTTCTCTTGCGCCCCATTTTCAAATCAATCTAGTAACTGTCACCGTATACCTAAAGCAAAAGCTTGCGCACACCTTAACCCGCTAATTTCAAAGCTTTGAATGACAGGCACTGTAGCTGGCAAATGAGAATATTCTAGCACTGCTTCAGTCAACGAGATCTGTCAGAACAGGGTGAAACTACAGTACTAACGGACCACTGAGATGACTAACAGTGACCCACAGGCATTCAGAGCGGAATGGAGACGGGACAGACAGCAATTATAAAAACTACACAAACTAGAGATGATTTCTTAAGGATTATTTTTGGTAAGAAAATAAAAAGAGTGGTTTTACCAATGTTTATCGTATATAAATTTATTGCAGTCAAACTCATTTTTTGGGGAATTCGACGTTTAACCAGCTTTACCGATTAATATCGAAAAGTAGCAACCCTAGTCGTCAGCCAAGCATCAAATACGGTATGGAAATAAAGTAAAAAGGAGTATAGGCAGAATAATTATTGTTGATTAACAGCAACATCACTTTAACAAAGAGCTGCCAATTATATTGTATGGAAAGGGAGTTTTACATGAAGCAAAAAGCAAACTGACAATTATAGCTGCTTATATGGTAAATCGCCATTTAAAAGATCAGACTAATCATAATGTGTATAGAACTTGTTTTTCTGTTAGTGGGCAAACTGACGGAAGTGCTGCGGTGTGTCGTTGTCTAGATATGCAGGCTTGAAGTATCAGAGCAACACACTTTCACACCCCCAGAAAATACTACAGCCCTCATGTACTCTACTACTGGAAGAAAAAAAGATCCTGCTTTACAGTGAAAGAAAAAAAGATTGAAGGGGCTTAGAATACGCCAATATTTTGTACTTCATAACCTAGATTACCCCTTGCAATATAGATTTCACAGTTAATTGAATTAGCCTACTAGTTTTAACCTCGTGCAGACAGGATGCTCACTTGCGTCATTTTAGATTTTAGGTTCTGAAAACAAACTGCTGCTACTTCCTCTTTCCGACTTGCGGTTACCCTGTGCTTTCTCAAATCTCCTGTTTCTACAGCACCTGAACAAATAGAAGCTGGGGTATTCAGACAGACAGTCTGCTAAACCTCTTTGCAGGATTTCTTTCCTGATATAACCTGCAACAGATCACATGTTGCGTGTCAACTTTCCACAGTAATGCAACAACAAAAATTTAAATCACACACACAAAAAAAAACACATCAGACATTATCTCAGAGAGTTCCTTTATAAGGTTGTCAAATTAGAGGGCTCATTCATAGATGAAAAGTAGAAACCAATGCAGTAGCTCCTAGTGTCATACAGTGACTTAGTTGCTGGCTACATTATTAAACAACTGTGAGGTGAAAAGTTACAATGAACTTGAAGTAAGAACTTAAAGGTCTGACCCTTTTGAACGCTATGAATAAACAATGGCAAAAATGACTTTGACTTTGTTGTAAATGAGACATTCATTAATTTAAAACAAAAAATGTATACAACTATTTATATGTTTGAACAGTATAATAGATAGGCAAGCAACCAGCAGTTAGATGGATTACTTGTACTTATTTTAATGTTAAATGTCCTGTATCTTCTGTAACATGAGACACAATTTCAGTGACATGGAGCAGTTCAGTTTTCCTGTGAAATGTTGCGACGTATTCACACAAGTGACACTGAGCTAAAAAAAAAATTATACTGTACTCACTCAGCCATTTTGTACAGTATTACTGCTTACATAATCTGACGCGGTACACATCCACAATGTGTAACCTATGTACAAGTCTGAACCTTGCCAAAGAAAGTATCTAGGAAACTTGGGACAACAGCTACAGTAGGACTACATTCTTCTTATCATAAGTGAGATGGCATCCTTCTCTAAGGTCCAAAACACTGTTACATGATTCTTGAACAGATAGATGCAAGAACTATGTTCATAAATCTACTGACTGTCCCAGTATCTGCCAAGACTGATAATTACAATACCAAAAATAGTTTTTTTTATAGCATTCACCTCTTTGATAGCTTTCAAAAGCATAATATAAAATGTACAGTTGTAGTCAAAAGTTTACATACCCCAATGGAGATTTATAATTTCTAGAAATTTCTCAAAAACAAATAAAAAAAAAAATCTTTTGTACTAAAAGTTTTACTTTTGTGGATTTCAGCAATTTTAATTTCTGCAATTTTTTTGCAATTCTCCAAAAACCACAATTCAAACTTATTCATACTGACGAAGAAAATGAAATTAATAGCTAGTTGAGGCACCTTTAGCAATAATAGCCTCTTTTAAACGATTAGTCAGTGAGCTTTTGGCATGCTTCTTTAGTGATTTTCGACCATTCTTCAACGCAAAATTGTTCCAGTTCATTCAAATTCCGAGGACTTCTCTTGTGCACAGCCTTCTTCAACTCATACCAAAGATTCTCAATCAGATTTAGATCGGGACTTTGACTAGGCCATTCCAGCACCTTGATTTTATTCTTCTTTAACCATTCTGAAATAGATTTTGATGTGTTGGAATGTCCAGTTGTGCTTTAAAGTTTTGTAACGGAGGGTTTCAGATGATTGGCCAATATCTCTTGGTATGCTACGGAATCTATTTTACAATGTATTGGAACTAAATTTCCTGTGCCATTAGAGGAAAAACAGCCCCATAGAAGCATATTACCACCTCCACTCTTGACAGTAGGTATGGTGTTCTTTTCTTTGTACGCCTCACCAGACTTTCTCCAAACGTAACAACTATCAGCGTGACCAAATAGCTCGATTTTTGTTTCATCGCTCCACAAAACCTTTGACCAGAACTCATTGCCATCATGTTTTGCAAACTTTAAGCGGTCGTCCTTGTGATGTTTTCCTAACAGTGCTTTTTCCTTGCCCTGCGACCACTGAGACTTGTACTTGATATTACAAACATAGTTGAAATTGGGATACTCAAATGCTTGGAAATATTCTTGTATCCTTCTCCAGCTTTATGACAATAAATACTTTTCTGCCTAATGTCTTCAGATAGCTCTTTTCTTTTTCCCATATTGATTTATTGGTAATGACAGCAATCATCCTATGCCTAACCCTTTTATACTCTCTAAGAATGTTCACCTACAATCCAGCATTTTCTAGAACTAGGTTCTGCATTATCATATTGAAATTTCTAGCACCTTGTAGACAATAATATCATAGCATCAAATGGTATGAATACATTTTAATTAGCATTGTTGGAGTTTTGTAAAACAACTGCTGAAATAAATAATTGTAGACATCTATTTCTTGTAACTTTTTCCTTATCCACAAAAGAAGCTTTTGCTACAAAAGACTTTTCCTATTATTATTTGTTTCCATTGGGGTATGTAAACATTTGACTGTATAGCATATCTTTAGTTAATTTATCAGTAACTAACTTGCATCAAATGTAATTTTTTTAGGAACAGACATTAGACCTTCAATCTGCTTACTTTCTTATTCAGTAACTGAGCTTCTAAAATGTTGAACTTCAACGGCTGGTTTCACAGATGCCGATTAATAGTAATCTTCGATTACTTTACCTAAAGTAACATGAGGTACTGCTTATATAGTTCTGTGAAACCAGCCCTAAGTAACCTAATCTGCTTTGACTACTGCATTTGAATAAGCAAACTACTGAACATAATGGCACTTGAAATTGATAGAAGTGGTTGAATTTCCTGTATACTGGTAATAGTATTTGAACTCTGTCTTAACCAAAAAATCCAATTTCTGTACCAAAGAAACCCTGCTCAAACTCAAATACTGCTGTACTGGTACATTTTTTTGTTTGAAACTGGCAGCGCGTTTCGATAAATCTGCAATTCAATTCAAGCTCCCAATGTCTGCATCATTCCTGGCACATGGATGAAGGCTACTTCCTTCATTTCATCAAGAGAGCTGAAACTTGGTATCATTCCACATTTAAGCTTAGAAGTATGCTCCCTGGGGTTTCCATCAGAGAACATTTATTTATTTATTTATTTATTTATTTATTTATTTATTTATTTATTATTTAATTAATTTTTTTTTTTTTTTTATTATTATTTATTATTATTATTATTATTATTATTATTATTATTATTATTATTATTATTATTATTATTATTATTATCACTGGGCCCAAAAGCAAACTGTAGTGAATAGTTGTGTGGAACCAAAGCTTCCCGAGGATGGTCACAATGCACTTAAAGTGGCATACAGAAATCCTGTAGAAAGTTTCTGGATTGATGTTAGTTTCAAGTAGCTAGAAAATGCACCTATTGAACTCTTTCTTCCACATTGTCTTTAATACTTTAAAACATGTATGCATTATTTTATCGAAGTACTTTTTTTCTGAGCATAGCTTCCTTTTTTTGTTACTTAGCCCCCCTCCAACAGGTAAAGAGGCAGGGGTGGTATCTAGCCTGAAAGAAATATAACTTTTTTTGTTCCATCATATTCAGAGTCATTTTTGATGTCCTTGCACATTACATTTGCAAACAGCTTCATATACAGGCAAGATGCTCTTAGATCAGCTGGTTAAGAAAGCCATAATAACACAACCTGCTTCTATGCCAGTGTGAACAAGGATAATAAGTAGTTTACAGTACCTATTGATATACTTTATGCAACTAAAACAATTATTTTGTACAAAAGCTGAATGCAGCAAGAATTAAATAAATAGTTCCACAGCATCACTGGCTATTCCTTCTCAGTTGGTAATGGGAAAATATATACACATATAATTGATTAAACTGAGATTATTTTACAGTGCCATCCTGCCATGGTTTCACACTATCCCCTCCTCCCAACACACACGACTTAATCAATAGTGAAACTAGTGGGTTACTTCACATATATTTTTTATTGTATTTACAGAACTATTGTGACCATTTTAAATTATTAATCTCTGTAGTGATTCACGTACGTTTAAATTTAAATAGGATTTGGATATAGGCAACATCGATGTTTTAAATATGAAAATAAAACAAATACTACATAATTAAGATTGGCTTATTAAAAGGCACGTCTCAGTTAAGTATCTCGTGGCGTGATGTCTGTATTCTGAATTGTTCAACAACAAAAAATGTCAGCGAACTTTTTTTTTGCAGTTTCCAGTTTTAATTCATGCGTTTACCTCAAATTAAGTATATATCAAGCCTCAAAGGGTAACAAAAACATAAATAATATACATATCCACGTTTCTTTAGGTTTATTTATGTATTGTACCAATAACTGACAATCCCCTGACTACAGTATCAAGGAAGCATTAACGTATGATTGTTTGACACAAGTGAGCATACGCCTACACACAAACAAACACACACACATATATATATATAATATATATAATATATATATATATATATATATATATATATATATATATATATATAAACACACACACACACACACACACACACACACACACACACACACACACTCAGTATTTTAGATACAAAAAACTACGTAGCTTGTCATAAAAAAATACAAAACCGGGGGTACATAAACAACCGTTTTTTTTGTTTTTTTTTAAAGCATTATGACCTTTCGGTTGCAAAACTGTATTGTTTTTTCAGCAGCGCCTATACAAAAAGAACAGGAAAATGCCTTGCTCGAGCTATACAGTACTGGTAAAATAGGTTGTGCGTGTGTGTGTGTGTGTGTGTATTACATTCTAATACGTTTCATACTCCCACGGCCCTTGAATGGGTAGTGTTGAAACAACATTTGTGTACATTAAAAGACAATATAATCACGAAATAGACTCACCATGATGTTGACGTTCCCAACCGCCTCAATAGACAATCTTTCATTGACGATTTTCCCCTTCCTTTCTCGGATTTACGGCAGCCCCTCGATTCCTGCAACACAAGTACGAAATTTTTATAGGGGTAGCCTCAGAACTCTTTCACGTAGTTACGCAGTGGAATTTGAGTAAGAACGTTTGGTGAATCAGAACATCTAAGACGTCTCGCGAGGTTTTTTGGCGGCCACACAAATGATCATTTGGGGTTAGGTCTGTCGTAGCTCAGAATTAGTTAGGTTCGTCTCGAGATTGCCCTCTGAAATCATTAAGTCGTGGTGAGAGGGTTTCTGTATTTACAAGGCATTTAAAAATGATATGGTGAGGGGGTGTCTTAATAAAAGGAAAGTATTTAATAGAACAAAAATATGATACAAAATAATAAAAAATACAAGCACCAAATAACTCCCAGTTCCCTATGCATACTCTTCTCACGCCTGTGTGCCCCCCATGTGGAATATTCTGGTGTTACAGTATTGTGCTCATACTGTTACTGTATTATCATTTATTTCTTAGCAGTCCCTTCTCTTATAGTTGTTACAAAATATCAAAGTACAAAGTATCAATGATGGCAAACCATGGTAAACTATGGTAAACGCATAGTGTAAGAATGGAAAAGAATCTTAAAACTGCAAAACTGAAGTGCACATTTACTACAAGGGTTAAACACTGGAATACATATTGTCCCATCCAATTTACTTTCTGATATATTCCCTCTAAATCTGTAGTTTTCATTGCATCTTATTGTTGATCCTATATAATGAAAATGCTGATGCATACTGATGAACATGGGAATACTTTATCTATTTAAGCATTTACTTAAATCTATTGTAGAGGTGCTGAGCCTAGTGTGGACTTTAAGGGTGCACCACAGTACATTTTTTCATGTAAGAAATCAGGGGCTGACATGGGAAATATGTATTCTCCCGTTCCCAAGCAATAATAGGCAAGATTTCCTACTGTACAATTTTAATGTTAACTTTGATGGTGAGGTTTTTTTTTTTATTTAAATATTTCTATAAAAAAATTCTTTAATAGCATACATACAATCTTATAATACATGCATATCTTCAAATCTTATAATACAAACATATCTTCGAATCTTATATTACAAACATATCCTCAGATATATAACTTTAACATTCATGCATTTATACATCTAAACCCACAACCCATACCCATATCTTCAGTGATAATTATTACTGTACTAGGCAATTATATCAGGTTCTACTTTAAAATAGTATTGAGAATGAGAGAAAACATGTTTTAATTTAATTATGAGACTACACTTGTTAAACTTGGTTCTAAAACTCATACTGGAGAATGGATTGTTGCATCTGGAGCTCACAAGGTAGGCTTTCAGTCTGAAGGACCCTTTCCAATGCCTTGTTGGCCAGTGCTAATACAGTAAAACAAGATCTCACTTGCTCAGCTAAAACAAATATAAAAGGCTTGTGACCAGGGACAATAGAGGGTCTTTTTTTAATCATTTTTAAATTAGATATTTTTTTTTTCAAAGCACTGTAGAATTCTTCTTGTAATTGTTTTAACACAATAATCTTTCTTTGTAGACTGCAGTCAAACTCCTTGCAGCCAGGGTAAACAGTGTACCGCTGGCTGCTCTTTTGGCTCTAACTATATATATATATATATATATATATGTACGTACAATTATAAAAGGTTTATAATAAATATATATGTAGTCAAATGTTTAGCAACTCATACATGGATAGTATAGGGAGCTTTCATATAGGATGTTTGCATTTGTTTGTTTTGTTTTTTGTATTTGTATAATGCTACTTCTGGGTTTTGTTTCCCTTGTTTTCTTTCCTTCGCTTTTTGTATTATATTTTTTGGTGGCTAAATGAGGCAGGCTGCACTTGCAGTTCATCAACACGGCCTAAAAACTTTGTGGAAACCCAGTTTAAGAAAGCTGCACAATATCAGTAGTCATGCAAGGCTAAATTGGAATGAGGACAGAAACATTTAAATATACCCTCCAGTATTTTAATTTTAATTGGGTAATTTGAATTTGGAAGGAGAATTTCTCTCCCTAAAAGAAAACTCAGCTGAAACCCAGATTACCCAGAAGGTACTTCCAAAATAGCATGATAAAAATGTGAGACTTGTTTTTATGGACTTTTCCTACAGAGAATTTGTATCTGATCGGTCCTCCATTAGAAGTTTTATCCAGTGCAAACGCTTCTGGAAGAATTCAGCAGCAGCACATATCGGAAGAGCCAAGTCCTCAAGAGATCCGGGAGAACATACTGTTACTGCAAGCAGGTGGGCATTTTGTATTTAGAATTCAAATAAAGTATTTTTTCAATTGATAACCGCAGCTAACTGTAGGGACTGAATACTGTCCACATATCTCATACAAACACTAAAGCAGACATTCTGAAGACCTGCTATTATGGGTGATGAAAACATATAAAAAGATGCCTTTAGTCATCCTTATTTGGTATGCATATTGTTATAGCTAGAATTGCCTTGTGATGCTGAACAGACTATAAGGTTTCCAACAAAACACATAAGTGTGGCAGAGATGGCTGCAGGGGTGTGTTTGGGTGTCATCAGACCAGGGGAATGAAAAAAATACGGCGCACAGTATTTTTTATTAATTAAACAAAATTTAAACAAAACACAAAAAAGAAAAGGGCACATTGGCCAAAGTAAGACAAACACAAACAATAATGATATTGATACAAAACGAGTACGTTTTTGGATCTCTCACTTGTAGCTTTTGCTCGCACTCTCAACTCCTCTAAACTCTCCCCTTAATGAGCTGGCGTGGGTCTTTTATGTTCTGTGGCTGGAGCCTTAATTACCCATTAAACAATTGCCTTATTAAGGCTCCAGCCACATTCTCATGAGCTTTATCGGGATGGGGATTTAACCCCATCCACGCCGACTACATATTCCAAGACCGGCTTTTTCGCCGGTCTCAAATAACAAATAATAATGTCGGATGGCATTATTATTATATTATTAATAATAATAATAATAATAATAATAATAATACAAATGAAAATAATCATACATAAAATTAATATACACAAGGGGTGGGAACCCGGTCACAGGCAGCCACTGTGTTGTACTGTACTTTTTACCTCAAATACCCACAGTTGTTTTGATATTTGTCCTTCGTCATTAATCGGGTTTGAACACTTATTTTAGTCCATGTCATGTAAATGTAGTTTGAACCATACATTGTAAAAATCTGTCATTTGCAATACAAATATTTCAGTAATGTTTCCCAACTGTGTATCATTGTGTAATCAGTTTCCATTCATTTTCATTTCAGCCTGCTGTGCTGCTCAGACAGAAGTTGTTCTAAATGATACTAATGCACACCAAGTTGTCCAGGTAGACCTTTTGATACATTATCTGAGTGTCACAAACATACAGAATAATACCGTAGAGAGGTTGCAGGCCCCGTCAGAAAAAGTACCCTGGCCCCCCACCTTCTGATTTTTTTGTTTTTTTTTAAACAGATTTTTTTTATTAATCAGTTGTAACATTACTTAAATATATCTGAAACAAAACTTTTTAAACCATTAAAAAAAGCCTTTCATTAAGTGTTGTAAGTTATAGTTTCAATAGTATATCGCTTTGATTAGTGTGATTTTCAAATGTTCGTAAATCATAACTCCATTGTTAATCAACAAATCAGTATGTAGCATTGATTTGGGCGTTTTCAAGAGGTTGTTATGACTATCTCATTATTAAATAATCATGCTAAAGTGATTTCTGAAATTACGTTGATTTTCAGAATAATGTTAATATCTTAACGAGCAGTGCTTCTTGTGACTATTTATTTTGTTTGTGTGGGAATTTAAAAGCAAATCTGTGTTAATTGTCACAATTTAACAGTAGTTAATTTGCACTTGGAAAAGGAGGGTTTTAATTAACGAAAGACTATAACTCACCTTGAAACAGAAATTTAACAGGCCGCGGCTGTGACGACGACGATACAGACTACTTAGATAATTCAATACAGTGTCTATAGAAAGTCTACACCCCCTTGAACTTTTTTTCACATTTTGTTGTGTCAGTGCCTCAGAGTTTCATGCATTTAAATGAGGATTTTTTCCCACTTATCTACACACCATACTCCACACTGTTAAGGGGAAAAAAGTTTTTATTGAGAAAAAAATTATATATTAAAAATACAAAACTGAAAGATCATAATTGGATAAGTCTCCACCCCCCTGAGTTAATACTTGGTGGAAGCACCTTTGGCAGCAATTACAGCTGTGAGTCTGTTGGGATAGGTCTCTACCAACTTTGCACACCTAGATTTGGCAATATTAGACCATTCTTCTTTACAAAACTGTTCAAGCTCTCTCAAGTTCCTTGGGGACCGTTGATGGACAGCAATCTTCAAGTCATGCCACAAATTTCCGATTGGATTTAGGTCGGGGCTCGGACTGGGCCACTCAAGGACATTTACCTTTTTGTTCCTTAGCCACTCCAGTGTAGATTTGGCTGTATGCTTTGGATTGCTTTGAATTTAGGCCAAAAAGTTCCATTTTAGTTTCGTCAGACTACAAAACTTTTTGCCACATGGCTACAGAATGTCCTGAGTGTTTTTTTGCATACTTCAAAACGGGATTCAAGGTGGTCTTTCTTGAGTAAAATACAGGCCAGATTTGTGGAGTGCTTGGGATATTGTACCCATCCCCTGATCTGTGCCTTTCAACAACTTTGTACCGGAGTTCTTTTGAAAGCTCCTTGGTGCTCATGGTTGAGTCTTTGCTTTGAAATGTACTACCCAGCAGAGGGAACCTATAGGAACTGCTGAATTTATCCTGAAATCATGTGAATCACTACAATTTAACACAGGTGGAGGCCACTTAACTTGGTGTGTTATTTTGAAGGTGCTTGGTTACACCTGAGCTAATTTAGGATTGCTATTACAAGGGGGGTGGACACTTATCCAACCAAGCTATTTCAGTTTTTATTTTTAATTAATTTTCTACAAATTTCTAGAATATTTTTTTCACTTGGAAGTTGTGGGGTAGGATGTGTAGATCAATGAAAAAAAAATATTTTAATGCATTTTAATTCCAGGCTATAAGGCAACAAAAGGTGAAAATTTTGAAAGGGGGTGTAGACTTTCTATAGGCACTGTATGTTAACAATTTGTAACCTTAAGCCTGGAACACACTACCCGATGACATCACAGGAAGAGATGTATGGATGCATAAAGTACAGTGGCAATGGGGCGAATCAATAGGCGAAAATGTAAGGCTATGGCAGTAATAAATATCTGCAATTTTGGCTAGAACTTAAGGCGATGTGATTGTGAAAACCACATATGACTGGAGACATGCTTGTAGTAAACACACACACACACACGGTATTCCATTGGTTTATATATAATGTCTGTGATGACATTTTCTGAAAACAAGACCTGCCAGCCCCACATTGTACTTTTTAACTTTTAGACAAAATATTTACAAAATACTTAAAACCTAAACTGTGTTGCCCAAATGCTTATAAAGTCAGCAAAAACATGTTTTCCTTTCGTTGTAAATAAAAACGTGATTTGGTATGTTTAATTGTAACGTTATAAATAATAAATAATCATGAAGCATGGTCCAGTTGTTAAGTATTCTGTAAACATTTTGTCTGATAGTTAAAACGTGCAATACGGGGTTCCCTTTCAAAAGATATCGCCATGGACATAAATGGAATATCAAATGTGATCGAGGACATTGAAGTGGATTTTGCCTAACGCATTTGTAATGTTGTCGGACTCTCCCCATACTGTATGTACAGTGTACACTCTCACCTTCACACATCTGTATGCACATCTTCTTTTAATACTGTAGTTCGGTGACTATACTTCTATTCATGTTGAGTTTATCGTGGAGGCCAGCAAACAGTACCAGAGAAAATGCATGATTAGAGGAATTCACCGAACAATTAATCATAAACAAATTGTGTGTTGGGCTGGGGAGTTCTCTCGTAATTCTAAAAGCTTAATAAATGTATAATGAAGTGTTACATACATGGTATACATGTATAATAACTAACAACTACAAATTGTAAATCAGCATTTTATATGTTAAGTGTTCTAAATAAAGCTACATTCTGCATGACACAATGCACAATTTTAAATGAAGTTTACAAATTATACACACAATAGATATTCCCGTTATTTTTTTAAATTTAATTTCTATTTGGCTGCTGCTTGCAGGTGAGAGATTCATTTTTCTTGATCTCGTTAACATGCATTTTGGTTAACGACCTCCCCTTGTTTAGTCGTTGAGACAGGAAGTGAGGTACGTGACCTGTGACAGTTAAGCTTTTTTAACGAGAAATGTGTTCATTGACGACTTCATCGACTCAATTTCAAACCATTAACGGATTAATTTAATAAACACATTTCGTTTGAAAATCACTTATTACTAAAGCTCCCGTTACTATACCACTAGTTTGATACAATAACACTAGTTTCTGAAAATCCTGCCCATGTGTCATGATGATTTACTTGTTCATGCTGCAGGGGTGTAATAAAACAGTGTTTTGCCATTTGAAATTAAAAAATCTGCTGTTTGTATCTTTCTTAGAAACTGTTTCACTTTGTCCATTTACAGTATAATCTTACAACAAGCTTGAGCACAACTTTCTCACGCATCATCCTGCATGCATAATATTACATAAATCTAAAGCTGGCAGGGGTAGTCTTATGTATAACTTGTGGGATTTTCATATATTTTTCATAGGATGAAAATATTTTCCTCATACACCATAATGGAGAATAAAATGTGTTTTTCTTAATAAAAATTCTTCTTACTGTATGTGTTGGGTGAAGTTGCACCTTATGCTTTCCTTTAAATATACAGATTTTAATTAATTAAAAATGATTACATTTTGCTTTGCTTTTTTCTGCCAGTGCTATGCATTTAGGGCTTTGCGTTTTCTCTTCTTTATGGAAATAAACCGACATCTCTTTAAAAGGTATTTATAAAATAAATTAAAAAAACATAATTTTCCATTCTTACATATTCAACTGGAATGTAACTTGATTTACAGAAATGCTTTGTAATTTTAGACCCTTTTCTACAGAAATGTTCGAGATGTTTATTGACATTGGACACTATAAACCAAACAATATCATGCTGGGTGAAAAGGATAAAGTAACTATAAGTAAGTGTCATGTCTGATAAAACAGAATAATTGTGTTTCTGACAGTAGGGTGTGCAGCAAACCTGTATAAGGAGTGTGTATACTCCACAGTGTACAGCCATAGGGAGGCAGTAGTACTTTGGATTGTAACTTCTATTTAGTGAACTTAAAACTAATTCAGAAATTTTAATTCAAATAAACAAACTTTTGATAATGCCATATGGTACAGTACTGTCCAGAATAATCTCTGCATTTGTTATGAAGTATTAAAATGCACGCTCCTAAATACAGACTAAGTACCTTTTAAACTTTTGTATGTGTCTAGAATAAACTCTTATGATCAGTCTTATAATTAAAAATAAGTTAATATTCCTGCAGGCTTATTCGTAGGCAGTATTTTGTTAAAATGCACTTTGTATAATTGTATACAGTCAGCGCTGCTTTATCGGGACGCCTCGGAAGATGTAAAAATATCCCGAATAAGCGGCTGTCCCAATTAAATGGACGCATTTGAGAGGCCCTTACACACATATTTATAATTTACAACATGCACACGAGAGAAGTATCTTTTGTGTATTTGTATTTCTAAATGAAAAGAAAAAGAATGAAATCACATCATATCACATTATGAATAATGTTAAATGCATCATTTGAAATACGCAAATTGTTTTTTTTATTATTCCTAAACAAAATGAATTTCTGTTTTTTATTTCTAAATTAAATGAAAAACCATGAAATCACATCTTATCACAAGGCTAGACACCTGCCACAGGAGACTCCAGCTCCTTCAAGTGTTAAACCTGGTTTACAAAGTCACAGCGATATTCACTTAATCACTACACTTCGCTACGCCAACCTGACTCTGAAAAGCGATCTCTGTTCATCCTTTGAAAATACTGTATCCCAATTAAACAAAGTGACGTCCCAATTAAATGACTTATAACAATGGGAAAAACTGTCTCCTAGAGTTGTGTACCAATTAAGCAGAAATCATGATTATCAGTGTCATGATGTAGGTGGTGCTGACTGTACTGCCAAAGATACAGTAATTACATCAACTTCATTTGGAACACTTTGCTGAAATAGAGTATGTGCATTGGTGGAAACTGCATTAAAACACTAGATGACACTGTTGAATCAAGAGTTATGTTGTAGAAGCACAATATTTCACAGTGGCTTACAAATTAAAACTGGTAAAAAGGTTTGTAACTAAATCTAAGTATGCTGACACAAATACTATATACTAAATACTAAACATACTAAATCCTAAACTGATTATCAGATTTTTAACTGAGGGTAGCGCCTTCAACGATTTAAAAAAAGAATCGGAAATGGAATTGGAATTGAAAGTAAGTACATACATTTAGGCGCAAATACTACAAATTAAAGGGTGTTGTAAACACAAGTAATTTTCAGAAATGTAGGGCAAATACCATTCACAATGTGCCATTCACTTGAAAAAGCACTACCATCGGTGTCACTTTAATTAAAGTAGCTGTCAGTTTTTATTTTATGTCCAATACATTATTATTTTTTTTAATCTCACCTTGATACATGTGCATCTTATGACCAAGTACATGGTCCGAGAAGATCACATTCATTAAAGAATGAAGGAAAGCCATTTTTAGGTAGTTCCCCAGAGAGTACAAGATCATGAGACAGAAGTGGGATAGCTTTTGACTTACTGGGGCAAAAGTTTTGCATCACCCTCTAGAATTAACACATTTTGCTTCATAAAGTCACATGAAACTTGCTGGTTAGTGTTACGTTAACATTGAATTACTGCTTGTAGTTTTCCATATACTTAACGAAAAACTGACAACAATTGAAAAATGTGACATTTTTTAACATGAAATACTATACTACTGTTTTGGCTTCCGGCATACTTTTGCATGTTGTTAAATAAAATATCTAAATTATGTTCATATATTTTATTTAGTTTTTATTATGTCTAGTTGATGCAAAACTTTTGGCCATAGCTGTACATAAACTGGATTGTTTATTTATGGAAATTACATTTTTATAAATCATAACACACAATCACACAATATGTCTAAACACAGATTATAAAATGACATTCAGTGCGTTTACATGAGCATAAGAATTTAATAAGTTTTCCAAAAACTAATTCCGATTTAAAAAGTCATGTAAACACAGTTTTCGGAAAATGTATCGGAATATTCCGAAAGTCAGTTTTCGGAAAACAGCACCTAGAAATTTCCGATTCAATTCCGAAAACTAACCAAATGTATATCATGTAAACGCACTTTTCGGAAAACTTATTCCAATAGCGTACTGCACATGTGCAAACTTTGACCTTCATTCCTGCACGTGGTTTTAGAAAACAGAGAAAATAATAATAATCTGTAGTCAGTCTGTATGCATCCATTTGTCTAGTTAGGGATAAAGTAATACATTTGTTAAAGTCTGTATGTATTTTTTTAATAGCCCATACTGAAGCAGCACATGTTTTCCAGCTTTAAAATGATGTGATAATTTAAAATAATGTCTGCAAAAGAAACTGGTAATATAGAACAGGATGAGCTGTTTGAAAGGCTGATTGCACATTGTGGGGAATCTGAAAAGAGGTATAGGATAGTAATCTTTGAATTTAAGACCTGACACTTCGATAAAGCACTATATAACCCAACTGTATAAATGGGTAAATTGTATGTAAAAGATAATGTAACTGTATGTAAAAATAATGTGATATCTTGTAACAATTGTAAGTCTCCCTGGATAAGGGTGTCTGCTAAGAAATAAATAAATAAATAAATAATAATAATATTGGATTGGTCTCTGTTCTATCGCAGAAATGTCCGGTCTGTTCAAATCGTACTTAGGCTACTACAGTACTTTGCATGCGAAAATATCCTGCGTTTTCCGAAAACTTCAATCCGTGTATACAGTTGAGTTCTAATTAGACTTCCTATCGTTAATCATGTGAACACAGAAAAGTGACGTTTTAAGAAAATCAGTTTTCTGATTCAGTTTTAAGAAAATCAGTTTTCTGATTCAGTTTTCCGAAAACATTAGTTTTCGGAAAATGCTTTGTCATGTAAACGTACTGATTGCGCACTATTTAACAACATCCACACCTTGCTGTATATTATTGTTCAATTCAAACTGGTTTTAAGAGGCATCATTTTCAGTTAGACCCTTTAAGGCACTGTGACTGGGTACACAGCATTGCCACTAGCAGCATTTCTGCTGCCAGGATTGCCCAGGCTGGAGAAGCCAGCCTTGCCAATGTCAGCATTGCCACTGACAACCTTGTTAATGGAGGAAGGCCTCACACCGTGGCCGTCTGTGGGTCCATTAGCAGCTCCCGTCAGGGGCCAGGACCCAGACAGAGACTTTTGGGCAGTTAGAGCAATCAAGTCCAGGCCCAGCTGCATAAAAGAGACAGAAACCTCTGTTTTGGTTTGGTGTTCAGAGGTGGAATGAGAGAGCGAGACAGTAAGAACTGAAAATATAACAATTGCTACTCGTGCTGGCTTTAAACCAGCACGATTCTTGTTTGAGTGTCTCTAAGTATTTGTTTTGGCCACTGTGCCGTTTGTTTTCTATCAGTGTTTTGTGTTCTGTTTAAACCTTTTATAATAAATGCGCGCATCAGAGCGTCATACCTCACAGTACGGTGTCTCTCTTCCTGGTCTGGTGTCACCACAAGCCATCCTTGTCACAGGCACCAATAAACCCTCATTAAATGTAATGAATAATTTTATTAGTGCAGTATTTGTAACTTTTTACCCAATAAACTACTGAAAAAAAGATCTCCCAATTCAAAACCACAGCTGTTTACAAGGCGTTCCTATCAGTAAAATAAACACAGCATATGTACGTTGATGGAGTATTTTGTTTATGTAACAAGTACAATGTATGGAAAATAAAGTTTAAACCTCAAGTAAACAGGTGAATTTCCTTAAAGTGGTTGTAGCTAACCGAACACTTTTATAAATCTTACCTGTGGTGCACATCCATATTTTTAAAACATGATGTCTTACCACACTAGATAAAAGAAAGTTCTCAATTTTCTTGCTTGTTACAGGTACATTTCCTAGGTTATTTCTCCTCAGCAGTGTCTTCAGGGTCAAAGGATCTTACTGTCTGCAAAGCATATCAGTCATTAGCAGCTGATCGAAGGCCCCAAAGCAGTGGAGACAATTAAATTCTCCAGGTGTAATGACCATGAAATAGCAATATTATCTCAAATTAAGGCCTGCAGAGATTTTTTTAACTTAGTGTAGTAACAGTAATCATGTTTTAAAATTAAAATAAACACGTGCAAAACCAAAACTACTTGAGACTGTGAGGGGGAGGGGTGCGTGATGGAATAAAAACACAAGTCAAGAGTTTGGTGAATCACACAGTATATTGTCTCACAGTGTGCTCGTGTCACACACACACACTACTTACAATTATTTATAACAATAACAATCTTAGTTATTTTAATCCCCAGTCCTGTCGTGCCGTTCTTGAGGGGTAATGCGCCAGCTCACTGATAATGTTGCTTAGAGAAATCTGGACTTATTAATGCAGGGGCCTGGGTAAGACATCTTTTTAACATATCAAAGGCCCCCTGACAGTCCATGGTCCATTTTACTTTTTCAGGTGAACTTCAAAGTTGGGAATAAACCGCCTATAATACCCTGCCAATCCTAACACTGACTTGACCAGGTGTTTTGTCTTGGGAATGGGGGCTTCCAACAGTGCTTGTAACTTATTTGCAATTGGTTTCACTATCCCCCTTCCAAGATATAGCCTAAATATTTTGTCTCCTCTTTTCCAAAGGCGCACTTACCCATATTAGCCATGATGAGACCTGCTTTCCTTATGGATGTCAGTACTGCAGCCAGCCTCCGTAGGTGCTCCGCCCATGTCGAGCTGTAGAGGACTACATCACCAATGTACATCGCCGCATACACCCTATGAGGCTGGAGTATCCTGTCCATAAGTCGTTGAAAGGTTGCCGGGGCTCCGTGTAGACCAAAGGGCAAGTGAACATCAAACATAGAGTGGGAATTAACCTTTCTAAAATCGACGCAGAAGCAAATGGTTCCGAATGACTTATTTACCAACACCACCTGACTACACCACTAGCTCCACGATGTAAATTTGCTTTGCCTGGCGTCGCCCCGGCTGCCGAACATCAATCACCTCAAAGGAACCCTGCCATTTTGCTAATAATTTACACTCAGACGTGGGGAGAAGCAGTAACACCTAGTCGCCTGGTGGAAAAATTCAAGCGTTTTTGTTATAGCTCCGCTCTTGAGCCTGCTGAGAGATTTGCAAATCTTCCTGTGCCAATTGGCCGACCAATTCCAGACGATCTCTCAGTTGGAGCACATACCTTACAACATTGCTGGCTGGATTTTACCAAATCCAGAATACCCCTCTGCTGTCTCACATAGAGCAACTCAAATGGAGAGAAGCCAGTGGACGATTGAGGTACCTTTCTTACAGCGAACAGAAGGGAATTATTTAACCCAATTCTTTGTATCTCTTTCTACAAAGCACCTCAACATTTGTTTTAGGGTCCCATTAAAACGATCTAACAAACCGCCTGTCTGCGGGTGGTATACTGATGTTCTTGAGCAACTTGCACATTTGCTGAATGCACTCTGACATAAATGAGGTAGCAATCTCTTTCGGTATGCCCACGCAAGAGAACATTTTCACCATTTCATCCGCCACAGACTGCAGTGATACTGGGCATGAACAGCTTCAGGATAATGAGTCACATAGCCCACAATAACTAAAATTATTCGATACCCTGGTATAGCTTGGATTCGAACCAGTGATATCCAAGTTATAGGACGCATCCTGCACTCCGGGCAGATCGGACTTTAAGGAAAAAATTACACCAATTGTTTTTTTCCCCTTCTACTTGAAACCGGGTGGCCCACAAACTTGTCCTCCCCCAATGAGGTCTTCAAAGTATGACCAATCCTGCCCCATAATTATTGGATAGGGCAACCTCGTTGCTACCACCACGGTTATGTTCATGGTTTGATTTTGCACTTAACATTACTTTGGTGATGGGGTATGTCCTGGTATCACCAGGACAAATGATAACCACTGGCTGAAGTGAACGCCAGGCCATTTCCCCCAGGAGCCTCTCCTGAATTAAGGTTTGCCGACACCCTGAGTCCACTAATGCGTGGGTACTCTGGAGTCCGACCTGTGCCGTTACCAGATAGGAACATTATTCAGCAGGTTTCATTTGGCTTTATGAAACAAAATTAGTTCATTTTATAAGGTGATGCAGCACTTTTGGCCATAGCTATAAATAATAAACACACAGATATGTTGGGGGACATAAAATATAATTTAGTTTAAAATGACTTGAGCTGCTTCTATTGGTAGATGGAATCCTATGAAAAATATGTAAAGTGCAGTACTAACTTTCTGCGCACGGACAGTGATCAATATAGGAACAAAAAATACTGTGTGTATTTTCTTTATTTTTGTTTACCTGCAAACGGGCAGCAGTGTGGAGTAGTGGTTAGGGCTCTGGACTCTTGACCGGAGGGTTGTGAGTTCAATCCCCGATGGGGTACACTGCTGCTGTACCCTTGAGCAAGGTACTTTACCTAGATTGCTCCAGTAAAAACCCAACTGTATAAATGGGTAATTGTATGTAAAAATAATGTGATATCTTGTAACAATTGTAAGTCACCCTGGATAAGGGCGTCTGCTAAGAAATAAATAATAATAATAATAAAAACATAACTTCAAATCCAAATCATACAGTGAGTTTGTAACTTTTATTATACGGGAACACAGCCTTGTTTCTAGCAGGTCAACTCTTCAGTTGATGTTCTCGTTCGCCCCAAAGGTGAGTAATTGTGCTCCTGCTAAGTTGATACCTGCTCACATCATCAGAGTAATCCAGAGAGTCAAGTCAGAGCTCAAATCTGTAGGGTCTTTCTGGGAGGATCGTCTTCTAACATAGCTTGATGTATAGCCCACACAAGCACACCGAAGCCTGCCATTTTCTCCACTTACACAATGAATAGGCTGCAAACCTGATTTTTATGTTTTCCAACCAGTAAGTAGCCTATCTTGTTCATTTGAGTTAACAATGCAATTTAATGTATGCGTTACAAATAACAAAATACTTAAATGACCTAATTATTGGATTATTAAACATTCAACACATTTTTATTATTGCTATAGGCTTAAATACATATTCCTAAACACAGAAATGATGCTAGGAAATGATACCATTAGGATGCATCTCATTCTCTGCCTGGTCTGAGGCATGTGTTAATTATGATGATGGTAAGGGTCAATTAACAGCAAAATACAGATTTATGAATCAAATGAATAATATATTAATGAGAGAATTGGTCTCTAAGGACATGTTATTCTAATGTTGCGATGAGTGATGTTTTTTGACGGTAAATGGTGTTTATGAATCACCCGATTTAACTACTGACATGTTAAACACTATTACTGGCACGATAAAAAAGACAGTAAGTTATGCATATGTGCCACTGTAGAGAGAGAGAGAGAGATAGATAGATAGAAAGAGAGAGTTTACATTTTAACAAATGTTAAGTGTTAAGATTGCACTTTGGTGATGCCTCATGATTGTACAATTAAATTCAGTGACATGGTTTTGAGTACATGCTGGTAATAAAAAGCACTGCACATTACACAAGTACTTGTACTTTTAATACAGCACATTAAGTTGTACTTCACCCCTGTCGTCTTTTTCTTTTTATGCAGTAAAGCACAGGTTTAGGCAATGCTTTTCTAATGAGCTGTATTTTTAAAGTCAGTGATACAGCACTATTAGCAATCGTATTTTATCTAGGTACTCCTAATAAGAAGCTCTAATGCCAATTTTAATAAAAACACTATAAATGTGCTTTACATTTAGCAATTGAAATACATTCATAAAAAATGAATCTGTTGTTTATAAAATGCCTCTGGAATTATCGTTTCCCTTTCTTTTGTAGCCCTGAGATTGTGAAGAGTGAGCCCTATGGAGAAAAGGCTGATGTCTGGGCAGTGGGGTGCATTCTTTATCAGATGGTTATAAACCCACCCTTCTACAGGACGAACATGCTTTCACTGGCGACTAAAGTAAGACCCTAACTCAAGCATTGATCCCAGGGAAACAAGACTGCCATCAGTAAAAAATTAAAAAAGTTAATGGCTTGAGACCAAACCAATTGCTCATTTCAGTGATAGTAGAAGTGTAATCATGCACCCCTTCACTTCAAGAGAGTCCAGTCGAGTTGTGATAACCTGATTGCCCATAGAGAAATCTTCTTTTTGGTGCTACTATCCAAAAACATTGTATAGCCCTGAACACATTTTAGGCGTTCATATTCATTCATATGTTTTTTTTGTTTTAATAATAATTTTTTTTTATTCATAGCAGTGCTAGGAAAGTATGTACCTTAAAGCCGAATGAAAGGATTTAATCTTTTTATTTATTTTTTTTGGTAATTTCTTAGAGATAGTTGAGGCTGTCCCAGAGGGAGTCTACTCTAAAAAGTTAAATGGTAATCCAGTTATATTGTTTCACTCCAGTTGGCTTTGCCTACAGCTGCATTCGTTTTGTTTAAAAATAAGCATGTTTCTTGGTTTCTTTATAGCTGTCTTTGGACTGGTTGGTTTTTATGATGTTGGTTTCATCTATGGTTCTAGAAATGCAATACACCTTTGAAGGGTATTATGAAAACACAAATAAGGAGCTGGCAGAAATAGCAACCTATGACTTTAACTTCCTGTTATCCTCACCTCAAACAAATCTGTATGTTAATGAAAATCCAACAGCATATACCTGTACGCATGGCTAGGCCTATTTTTGGAATTACTAACAACCTGATATCACACTTAAAAATAAAAAAATAAAAAAATACATGCTCCAGTAACTGAATACTTTTATGAATGAAAGGAAAAAATGCTTTGCTTTTTATGCTTCTAGATCCTTAGCAGCAAATTTTTACATATTAATGTGCCCCCATGCACTTTCTCCAAGGAACAAAAGAGCAAAGACATTCATGAAGTATCCTGGCATTTTATTTCCTTTTAAAGATACAAGTACACTAAAGCTACTCAAACACACAGATCAATCTAATAGACTCCGGTGTAATTTTTTTATGGAAGTAAACATGTTTGGTGAAAGGATTACACATAATGTGTATATAATATGCAGCCAGATAAAATAATGTACCATTATATATTGTATCTCCTTGGCTTGTTTTATTTTCCATGATAAACAGGCAAGTGCTGTAAATATAAAGCACAGTGTGCTTTGTTTCAGAAAGGAGAGAATAGATTATAGGAATATTGACTATACTAAAGTTGAGTGTCTTTTTGCAATAAAGGAGCCTTATGATAAATCAAGCAGTCTGGGCAGTAGCAGCGGAGCTGCTAACATTAAGAGTGAATCATCAGAAATGACTGAAACTACAGTTTTCCAATGAATGAGGGTTACTTTCCAGAAGATAACTGTGCTTCAGAGAGCAACGAAAGGGTGTATGTGACACCTCCTAACTTAGCAACCTTTTTAATTAGGCTTATTCTTAATTGTTCACCGCTTTGTGATAACTCTGTAATGAAAGGCACTATATATAAAATTAATTATATTGTATTGTTACCAGCTACATATGTCTTTTGATGTGTAATTTACTTTAAGGCTTGTATGAGCTAGGTAGTTACATTTGTTATACATTGGTTATTACCATTTTCATTTATTCTACAATTGGGAGCACAAATATGAATTGAATTGTGTTTACTACAGTGCAGCTCTTTTCAGTTAAATTACCTGTGTTTTAAAACAAAAAAATTGTGATAACACTTTATTTTAAATGCTATTAATAACAATTCAAATGACACTTAAATTTGAATGAAATACTGTAACCAATAAGGAGAGAATTTGCAGTTTTGATTTCAGTATTAAATCTGTGAAGCCTGATTTCTAACCCCAGTGTTTTTTTTTTTGTTTGTTTGTTTTTTAAATTGAGTTTAAACGTAATTTCACCTGAGAATTGTGTGGAAAAAAATGATTAAAGCTAACAGATCCTTTCACGATTGATTCCTTTTGTAATAAAGTGGGAACTGCATGTTCTGACACCACGCTGGTGCCACCTATGATAATGGTGACACATGGTAGCATTTGTGAATTTTCTGTAAAGCTTTATCACAGCTGCACTATATTTTTTTCTGTCACCAGGTTTCAGACAAAAGTTTTTAAAAAATCATTAAGAAAACAGCAGGGGCTGCTGTAGACTTCATTAAATGCATGCTTAATGGAAGACAACGTTTTCTTTGAGAAGGCTACCACTTTTTTCCCTGTTAGATTGTGTAGGACTTGAAAATGTGTTTTAATATATTATAACTGAAGTTCAGTAAAGGTATTCTATTTTTTTTATAGCAGTGGTATGTTTAAAGAGTGAGCAGAAAGATGTCAGCAAAGCCTAATGATTCAGTTTGCAACACTCGCTGGTGAACATATGTATTTCTGTTATACAGTAATTCTTGAAATTTCCATTTCTAGCCACATAGCCCTCGAGTGCACAACGCACAATGGCTGGTTAAACTAATACCCCATAACCCCAACCTCAGTTGTGCCACATATTGTGCAGGCTCATTTGCATGTGAACTATGAACTATTCAGGAATAAACTATTCAGGAATACTAAGATATTTAGAGTGTACAGGGTCCCAGTGGAGTAAAACAGGAAACATATGCAGCACCTCACTCATTCTGCATTTATTCATCTGTCTCATTACTCGTTGGATGATAGCGTTTAACAACTGCATAAACAAATTGTTAGTTATAAATGGTGCTCTACATTAAAAGTATATTTTATAACAGAATGTTTAATTTCATAACTGCTTAATATTTGTAATACTGTAAACATTGTGACATTCTGCACATTTTTTCACTGGTCTCATTACTTATTGGAGGATACATTGTAATATTTCTGTAAAAAGTGTGTTAGATGAAGGTGTTCCGCATTATTACTGTTGCCTTTCAAGCATGAAATGTAACCATTACTGAAAGGGTATTTACCTCCTAAAGACCTGAAACCTGAATAAAATAAATCAAAGCTGTTTGCAGAGCCTGTGATGCAGTTTTACTAATTACATGTATTTGTGCACTACAGCCTGTTGTTTGTTATGTCCCACTGTGGCCTTGTGCCCCGCATGAAGCCTGTGGTTTGACTCCCCCTTCCCAACTGGAGTTATTTATTCTCATTCTGGCTTTGGCCAAAATTACGAGACAGTTTGTATAATTAAAGTAATTGTTATTACTGCATTTTGTATGGAATATTTATCTTTTCTCATTTAATTTTTCTGTTTTCACAGAGACTAAGCGTGGCTTGCCTGCAATGCGTGCTGTAGCACACGTGTAGTGAGAGCAGCTGCTGGGCTCAGCAGCGCTGCGCAGGACCAAGAGGCTGCTTCGGTTGTGTGGTTGCTTGCAATCTGTGCCACAGTATCTTGATGCCATTTTGGTGGCAGCTTTTGCACCCCCATTATGAGGGCTGTTTGTTCATTCCAACAAGCAGACGTCCCTCAGTCTCGTCTGAGTACTGACCCAGTGGTTTTGTACAGTGCTACCCGCGGTACAAGCGAACTGGTGGACCCGTACCATACAGGTACCGATGTCACCAACCCGCTCCGTTCCCAACCCGGTACCACACCTGTACCGACCCGGTGCTACTTGCATCATGCCTGGGTTTTATCCCTGTTGGACATGCAAGGCCAGTCTGCCTGTTGAGGACAAGCATGGCAGATGTTCTTCCTGCCTGGGGCCAGAGGCACTGGTGAACTGCAGTTTCTGCAAGTTTTGTGCACATTTCTCCAAGCGCACACTGGAGAAACGTCTCTCATGCAGCTCTACAAAGTGCTCTGCATCCGGCTACTCATTGCAGTTCAAGCACGGTGCCCCTCACTTTCAGGGTGTGACTGTAACTTCAGTCACAGACCTACAGGATGCCGCGGTGGTGTCTCAGGAGGCTGCAAAAATGGGCTACTCGCATGATAGACCCCCTACAGTTGGAGGAAGGGTTCTACTCCAGGTACTTCTTAGTGCCCAAGCGGGATGGTGGCCTTAGACCAGTCCTCGACAGACAGGTCAACCTGTATCTCAGCCAAAGGAGGTTCAAAATGTTGACAATGCAACAGCTGTTGCAGTCAATCAGGCCAGGTGACTTTCACCATGGTGCACCTCAAAAACGTCTGTTTCCACATCCCCATAAAACCAGCACACAGGAAGTACCTGCGGTTCACCTTTCAGGGAACAGTGTATGAATTCCGGGTCTTGCCATTTGGCTTCTCTCTAGCTCCCCATGCCTTCTCGAAGTGCATGGAAGCTATCCTGGCCCCATTAAGAATCAAAGGCATCCGAGTGCTCAATTATTTGGACGACCGCCTCATTTGTGCCCAGTCTCCAGCACAGGAACTTGTCACCGGCCACCTTCAACGGTTGGGCCTGACGGTGAATCATGCAAAAAGCCAGCTCACCCATTTTCAGATAGCCTATCTAGGAGTGTGTTTGGACTGAAGGCCCATGCTGTCCACTCTGTCGGACAGCAGAGTGCAGAGACTAGCCGCATGTTTAGAGCTATTTCAGCTCAACAGGGTGCTCACGGTAGTGATGTTCCAAAAACTTCTGGGCTTGATGGAAGCAGCTTCTCAGACCCTACCTTTGGGTCTCCTGTACATGTGCCCTTGTGGCAAAGTGGTTTGCAGTGCACAGCTGTAAAGGTGATGCAGTGTTCCAGAATGATTTGATACAACACAGTTCATAGTTAAACAGCTACTTATATGGCTGGGTTGCTTGTCTTGCAACCAGAAATAATAATACCTGGCTCTACACAACAATGTGTATCGCACAGGTAAACCATGGGGTTCAGTCCCAAAATAATAATAGACAGAAAATAAGACACACACAAACACAACACGGTCACAAGTCCAGAGTGAGTGCTCTTAGTGAAAGTGGTGATTTACAGGTTTATTCATGCACAATGGTGAAGTGTAGTCCAGGTTTAATTGCTGGCTGTTTAGCTACAGCTCCCGGATATTAGCCTTCTATAAGACAAATGTAATAGTTTAATAGAGAAACAAAACAACACACAAAATCTCACGGTATCTTTATAACACAGTATTCCTTCACTGGTCCTTTCGTAACCATAACAAAGAAACAGATTGCTTTGCCACATCCCCTGATATACCCTCAGTCACGCCCCCTTCGGTAGCGAGTGCAATCACGTATCCCCCAATCCATGACTGACACATCGCCTTCCGCATTAAGGCGATGACTTCTGGTATTGTGAATCCACCCCTTTCTGGGTGGCTAACTTCCAACTGACCCTGGAATTAACTGCCAAATCATCCAGTCTGAGACACAGTCTGGCCCCTGAAGTGTTGCATTTGAGCCGTCTTGTTCTGTCCAACAGGGTTATTGACACCTTCCAAAATGCCAGAGCAACGTCCACGCATTCCTAGTACGGGTACAAGTGAGGCATCTTTCAGACGTGGTGCCTGTCTCGGGGGTTTGACACATATGGTCTCACCCAAATTAAAAATTATCTTTATTTTTTTCAAAATTCGCACTCATAGACATGAACAGTTAGTAATGACACAGTATATGGTTTTATTACAGAAAAATGTTAAATACACTCTAGTAGCATTTAACATCCACTCAACATAGACCACACAATTACCATGGGTAAAACCATAGTAACTAGAAAAGACGACCACTGATTGGCTAGAGAGACAAGAGATTAGAAGGTGTACCAATCCCGTACTAGAAAAAAACAATGTTGACGTTTCCTTTTCTGTTTGTTTACTCTTCAGTAATATTTTGCAACGAAATTACAATTTTAAATACCGGTGGTCACGTGTTTGAACACTTCAGAATTAAAATGGCATCCAAGCAGACAGTCGTTGTCCATAATAAATGGACGTCAAACTGCAAGCATTGCCGCACAAAGGTATCAGAAGTGTGGAGACGTAAAAAACCCACTGCGCCGAAATGGTATTCTGAAGACATGTTCTGCAATGTTATATAGCGCCTGCCCCATCGCCACATGTCGACATATATTTCGGGGTGTGGCATTATTAACATATTCGCCGAAGCGATTCTGATGACAGAGCAGTGGGTCTCAATTAGACAATAGAGCACTGCGTTGAGACCTGCTGAAACCAGGTTTATTTAATGACGCACTCGGCAACGTTGTTATTGAACACACTATAAAATGCAAACTAGTCAGCAACTGACTGACAGAACGAGGAAATCGAAGAAGCAAAAGTAAAGACAAAGTAAACTACAAAACGGAAGAACCTGAACAATATTCTTTGTAAATTAACAATGAACAAATATATAAATAAATATCCTCTGGTGCAGAAACAATGGAGTACTACAGAGCGCTCACCAATGAAAGACGCAGGAGAGGCAGAACACTGAGGAACACAACACCGACGGTACCTTGTAACAGAATCAATTATTTAGCCCTCTCTGAGCAACAATGTCAGCAGCAGCTGAGGTTAAATAAGCAAACAGTAACTGATATCTGTCACTTACTGCAGGCAGATCTAGCAAACGAAAGTGGGAGATAATAGTCTGTCTGTAGCCGTAAAAGTATCGTCAGCTTTAGCTTTTTATACTGGTTTCTGTAAATTATGCTACAGGTATTAGCCAGTGTGTGGTAAGCCGAGCTGTACAAGAGGTGAGTGCAGCTTTAGTCAAGCATTTAGAGAAATCCATTATATTTCTACAGTCTGGCAAGCAGTAAAAGCAGAGGTTTTTAGCTAAGTGTGGTTTCCCCAAGGTCTTTGGTGTCCGTTTTGGAGCACTTATTAACAAAGGAATCTAACTAACAAACAGGACAGATAAGCTGTTTACCTGTTAAAACAGAAGCAAACAAAGCAAAAACACACTTTTTCTTTGTTTTTTTTTTCTTCACAAAAACACAATTCACAAAAAGGCTTCACACGGTACCTTTTAGGACTACGACACACAGTTGGCTCTTCACACAGCAGCCCCGAAGAGGCTGCTCTTTTTAAATACCCTGCACCTGGCTCTAATTTACAATGGTAGCCAGGTGCAGGGGATAATTAATTATAAAACAATAATACAATTATAATTAAATAAACAATAAACATACTGTATGTTTTTATGCAGGGAGGATTTTAACCCCCTCCATGCTGTGTTACTATATATATATATATATATATATATATATATATATATATATATATATATATATATATATATATATAAAATGACCTAATACATTACATTTTTGAGCAATGAAACATTTAAAGCAGCAATTCTAATAGTTAATTTCAAGCAGAATGTACACAATACAGTATTGTAATCTGGTTATACCAGTGCCTTCTGCTAATCCACTGTGAAAAAGACACCAAGAAGTATACACAATTCTTCAGCCTATGCTTAATTTTATATCATGCTTATATTATTATTATTATTATTATTATTATTATTATTATTATTATTATTATTAATAATAATAATAATAATAATAATAATAATAATAATTATAATAATAATAATAGTTTTAAAAGTTAATGCATGTTATTGCTTTATTATTTCTAAAAGGTCTGATGTGACACATTAAGTAATTTTAGAAGCACAATCCTATATGTGTAAGTGAAAACATGAGAATAGATTTATTGAAGCAATTGTGAAGCCTATGAGCCATTGAATATTACTTTCTATGTAGTTTGCATATATACTGGTGTCGGTCTCGGTCTCAACATATCTGGTCTGGGTCTTGGTCTTGGTCTCAAAATTGTGGTCTTGACTACGTCATTGGTCCTATGGCAGTTATAGTGCAATTTCTGCAGGACCTGTTTGACAGGGAGAAATCCCCCTCTGCATCAGCTATTTCAAAATGGACTCGGTCTCCCCAGGATTTAACTTCCTGCCGGGGCAATTTTTGAATGGAGCTTGGCAGCTTCGGCCGCCAATGAAGGATATTGTTCCTCGCTGGAGGCTTAACGTGGTGCTTGATGCACTCATGAAGCCTCCATTTGAGCTCCTGCATTCAGCTGAGCTGAAATATTTATCGCTCAAAGCAGCTTTCTTGCTTGCAATCACCTCCGCAAAGCGGGTGAGTGAGATGCAGGCATTTTCAATTGCAAAAGCCTGCTTAATTTTTTCAGAAGCCAGGAAAAAGGTTATGCTTTGTACCAATCCTGCTTTTTTGCCAAAGACTATCTCGACATTTCATGTCAACCAGTCTGTGGTATTGGAGGCTTTCGATCCATCTCCTTTCCAGTCTGACAGGGAGCGACAGCGCCATATGCTCTGCCCAGTGCGGGCCCTGGCGTACTATGTCGACAGGGGGAAAAGTTGTAGGCAGTCCAAACAGTTTTTTGTCGGCTATGGGGAAGTCCCATGGTCAAGCCCTGTATAAACAAAGGTTGTCCAAATGGATAGTAGATACAGTCAGGACTGCCTATGAGCGAGCCAACTTACCCCCTCCAGAGAAGCTCACTGCCCGTTCCACCAGGAGCATGGCAACTTTGTGGGCTTTATTCCAGGGTGCATCGGTCAAAGACAATGCAGCGGTGTGGGCTACTCCCCATACTAGGTTCTACAGACTAAATGTCATGGATCCTCAAAACCCTGGTTTTGGAACTAGATTATTAAGGATGGCTTCTTAGTCAGCCCTTACAACAGGCATAGAGGTGAATTTTTTAATTTCTTAGATTCACCAGATGATGATCTAAAAACTCGATTGCGTCTGGATAGGGAATTTTGTCAACCTCTGTCAGACTCTCACGGGTGACTTGATAAAGACGGTTAAAGATTATATCAGTATCCCACTTAATCAGGAGCAGCTACACAATATTAAAAGGGAGTTTTATGACATTGCTGGATTACAGAGTAATGGGAGCCATCGATTGCACACACGTTGCACCATGCGTTTGTGAACAGGAAAGATTCCAACGTTCACTAAAATATTCAGATGATTTGTGATGCATCCTATAACATCTGGAACGTATGTGCAAATTTCCCTGGCTCATGAATGTCTTACATTTTGATACAATCCGCTGTGTTTAATCATTTGAGACCCAATACACCAGATGGCATGTTAGTAGGTCAGATATTTTAGCCTTTTCTATACTTGTGGTTATGAAGGAGATTTATTCACTTGTTTTAACCATTTGTAACCTTACGGAACATTTGTTGTATTGCTAAAATGATAAATAATACTGTTATTTGCACCCAGTGTAATGCTACTACAGTCGGCACCACCTCAACGGGATACTGATAATCTGGATTTCTGCTTAAATGGGATACAACTCTGGGAGACAGTTCTTCCAATGCTATTTATGTAATTTAATTGGGACATCACTTTGTTTAATTTGGATACAGTATTTTTAAATGATAAACGGAGATCACTTTTCAGAGCAAGACAGGTTCACATAGCACACTGAGTACGTGGTTACGCTGTGACTTGCGTAAACCACGTTGAACTCTTGAAGGAGTCAAGTCTCCTGTGGTTTCTTAGGCTGCTGTTGCAAATAAAGTTGCCGTGTCAACATCACAGGTGCCTCGCCTTACGATAAGATGTGATTTCATTCTTTTTCATTTCATGTAGAAATAAAAAGCGATTCATTTTGTTTAGGAATAAGAAAAAAAACAATTGACTTGTATTATGTATTTAACATTTAATCATAATGTGATGGAATTTCATTCTTTTTCTTTTCATTTAGAAACAAAAAAGTGTGACTAAGGTCATCTCAAATGCCTCTCGTTTAATTGGGACAGCTGCTTATTCTGGATATTTTTAACTTCTCCTGAGGCGTCCCGATAAAGCGGCACCGACTATACCAAGAAATTATCAATGCAAGTGCAGCCTATCTGAACTCTAGATACGTACATTATATGACAGCTGACCTCTACTGTAGATTTTAGTTGAATTATATAAATAAAAACCTAAGAGTGAATAATGAAATCTTGTTGAAAATGGCACACTATTATTACAATAAAGTTTCCTTACAGGCGATTACGGATTTGCAATGCATCCTTGTTGGCGAGTTCTACCATAATTTTAAAAGCTTAATAAATATATAATACATACATGGTATACATGTATAATAACTAACAACTACAAACACAAATGGCACTTCAAACGTATTTATTTATAGCCCACAATCATACTAAAATACATACGAAAGTAGATGTCAACATAAGAAAATAAATTCCAACCAAGCCTACATAGATGGCTTTCTGTTTTTAATCAAAACAAGATTGCAAAATTCACATTAAAAGAGTTGTATGTAATAAGCTGTGGCAAAATATCCCCCCGAATGAGGGTAAATGACTCGTTTATTTATTTATTTATTTTAAATCTGTGCTGTCCAATTTTTACCCACACGCCAGATAATTGTAAATCAGCATTTTATATGTGAAGTATTCTAAATAAATGTACATTCTGCATGACAAAATGCACAATTTTAAATTAAGTTTACAAATTATGCACAAAATAGATATTTGAAATCCCCCCAAGGCAGCTTCGGCTTAGCCTTCCGGTCGTGCGGCAATCTTGCCTTTGCAATGGCTTGGGTATACTGACCCATTCAGTAATGGTTACATTTCATACTTGAAAGGGAACGCTAGGTTATTATCATAACCCTGGTTCCCTGAAATAGAAATGTAACCATTATCCTTCAAGGTCGCTGCGTCCATGACTGCAGCAGGCTTGAAGGAATAATGATGATGAGGTTTGTGAGCACTGTCATTTTGTGCGGGCCATGACTGTGTCACAGACTGCGAGCAGCTTTAATACATTTTATTCAGGTTTCGGGGCTTTAGGAGGTAAATACCCATTCGGTAATGGTTACATTTCTATTTTTGGTGAAGTTTTCTATCATTCATGGAGGATATAAAGTATCCCTTTAACAGGAAGTAGTGTATAAGAAGTGGCAGGAATTCCATTCAGTTTGCAGTAGTGAAATTGTAATTTAATTTAATATCATGAGTGGATGATTCAGTAGGTTAGCGCCTCTATTTATACCTTGAAGGGACTTTCTGTATTTTCTAAAAGCTTCAAGATGTTCTACAAACACTTTCACTCAAAATAATCAGCTTTTCACAGGGAATTGTTCCCTTTTGCCATAAACATTTGGTTTTTGTACAGTACTACTCTGAAGACCTGATGGTCATTCTGTAAGAAACAAATGCAACTTCAAAAAGAAAAAAGTTCTAAATTTGTCTTATTTTTCAGATGTAGGTTCTGATGAACAGCAGGTTACATCTGATACATCCAACAGTTCCACTTCAAGCCCTAGTAAGGATTTAGCTATGAGTAAGTGTTTCATTGCTTCAATGGCCTAACACAGGGAGATATGTGTTTTAACCATAAAATCATAATGAAAACTGCCGACCCTGAATTTCATCTAATACAATGTTAATGTGTTCATAGAGATTTGTATTAATGCAGCTAGAATGAACAGCAAATAGTAGTCAGGGCAGACTGCTCCATCATTTAATGCACCCATGAGAGCTGTACAAATAACATGTCAGATCAAGCTGCCAGAGTTATTAGGATCGGGGAATTCACAGATCACCCCTGAGTAATACTTTGATAGACACAGCCATTAGTCTTTATTATTCAAATAGTGTATGAAAATCTCCCAGTCTTGTGAAAGTTCCAGATGGTAACAATTCCGTTTTATTCCATCGGATCTCGTGTGTCATTCTGCAATGAAGAATGATCTGTTTTATGGCCATAGCTATTGTTATCTTTTTCTGTAAAGTAGACTATAAATATGATGTTTTTTTATTTTTTTAAATGCTGTACTATGGCAATACAGAAATTGGAAATTTAATAATTTAAACACTATGACATAGCAACACAAATTTGTAGACTCCAAGGGATGTTGCCACACATCATAAAATAACATTGTATAATGACATTCATACAGTCACACACATTACTATTTAACGCTGTGTCATTACTCCACCCAATAGCAGACCTGCACAACTCACAAGTCACCAACTCCTGACCCCCTTCTACCACCCCCTGAGCCCCTCAAAACAGCGGGTTATTTTGTTCTCTTATTTGCATATTGGCACAGGGGGCAACCAATCAGCATTCTCCATAGTTTCCCATTGACAAGAATGGGATGCACTGCAAGTTAAACATAGAAAACACAATTTCTTATTTTACAAACAATATAGCTGTACTGATCCACACTAAAACTTAATTAATTGTAATATTGTATGCTAAAAACATGTTCCGGGAATAAAAGATCTTTCAAAATAATGTAATAATAAATCGATTTAAAGTGAAATACAACACATGTAACTAAATATAAGCTTGACTACTGCAACTTTTTGAAACTGAGAAACTTGTGCATATTTTGAACTCTTTTGTGTTTGTGTGGGCTAAAGTCGGCTCTTGGTTACTTTGTCAAAAGAAATATGTAAATAATCCTCATGCAATTAATACATTTATTTATATAGGTTATGATTTTCCTGCCGGTAGGAAGGTCATATATATATGCCTGCTGACTTCAGTGATTTACAATTCAGCCCTTTTAGTCTCTTTAGTAGCCTCCTTGAAGAAGCCACAATTATATCTCTAACCAAGAAACTCTCACGAAGCGTCCGAAATGTCATCCATAATTGTACTTCTTATATATATATATATATATATACTGTGTATATATATATATATATATATATATATATATATATATATATACTGTGTATATATATATATATATATATATATATATATATATATATATATATATATATATTAAAAAATAGACAGCTGGGTGAGATTTTTAAGTTGTGTGTTCTAGTTATATATAGAACTATTGTTCTCTTACAGATGTGGAGATTTTGTTGTATCTAGCACAAAACCTCGGCCAGGGTAATAACATGCATTTAACAAATCTGATAAGATCTTCTGCAGATTTAGTTAATCAATTGTCTTACCTTGTTTTTTCTGTCTCTCTAGCTCAGCTGTCTTTTTCTTCACTTAAGTCAGTGACTACAGCTATTGCTCTGGCTCACTCTGAGGAGAGAAAGCAGACTGTAGGATGGCAGGGTTGTAGTCTCCCAGCGGTAATACTTCACAGTATTAAGTGCAAAGGTGGTATTAGATTTGTTAAGTGATTTTTCACAGACAGGGATAGTTTGGGTTTCTAATTGATGTATATAATGTCTGTCCCATACAATAGAAGCATGTTAGTAATTGGCTTGATACGTCAAATTCTCTGTTATTGAAATAATTCAGTCAACAGAGTCTGTGGAATACTAATTTACGTTTGGACTTAAAGGTAGAAGATAATGATTAACGATGATTGATGGGGTTGTGGGATTAAACTGTAATGTGATCTTAAAAACCAAAGCATGCAATGTGTTTATTTTTTAATGGGTGTCTAAAGATTACAGTATATAAAGTACATGTGTAATATGTTGAGTGTTCAGATATAGAGTAATCAAACACTGGAATCTGGAAAATGTGATTCAAGTTTATATTTCCATGTAAACATTTCAAATTTGAAGGTGCTCTTCTAAACACATATTTGATTACTTTGTAAACCTTGAAAATGTATCTATTTCATGCATTTATTGTACCAATAATGATTATTTAACTCCCCAGTAATGTTCTTGAAGCTGACACCCTGGGATCCTTCAAGAAGCTGCTTGATGAGATTCTGGGATCAATAAGCTACTAACAACCAAACGAGCAAGATGGGCCGAATGGCTTCCTCTCGTTTGTAAACTTTCTTACGTTCTTATGTTCTTATTTGTTTTGTAAAATCTGTGACGCACCTACTGGAATCGCTTTGTCTCAAAGGAAAGTGTGTCAGATAAGTGATCCGGTCCAGTGACATTCTCATTCAGCTGCACAAAATGATCTATATTACACAGGTAAAAGGTGTATCTGTTGATCTGAAACACTGAATCTGGTTTCATTAATAGTTTTTGCCAAGGTCACTGTTGATGCGACTTTAAGATTACTCAGCGGAATTTAAAGCCATTTTGTGTTTCTAAAAACAGATACGATTTATCTTGCTTAGTATGACACAATCTTTAGCAGTAATTTAATACGATGTATATTTTTCAGTATATCATCATTATATCCACAGCAAAACACTTCTGACCTTCTTAAGCTGGCAGGAATGTGTTTTATGCATTGTGATTTATAGGATATCATTTGTATTAATCATACTGGTCCGACATTTCAGGAAATCATTTTTCTCCTGAACATTAACTAGTGTACAGTATATACATTTAAAAAAGAATAGAAACGAGTACTACATAATTAGATTGATCAATAGCAGTCAGTATTCTTGGTTGTGTTGTTTGTTTGTGTTGCCTAATTATTGTTAGGCCTCAATTCATGGCATTAATTAATAATTTGTAACCCTATATTTCAAATGGCAATGGATGATAATTGAGTTATCTTTTATTATGTTTTCCTTGTTATACAGTAGGAAGGAAGCAGACTATTCTCAGTATTTTTAAATTATATGTGGTAATTCTGAAGTTTAAAGCTATACTTTTTCCATTATTAGTGGGCAGTGTCATCTACTTGCCATTGTCTAATGCTGCAAGCACTGAATTTAGGAACACAGCCATGAAATCGTTGTCAGTCAATCTGAAGACTTGGTTTTTCCTGGCAATTGTATGATGAAATAAATAGAAAAAGACAACATGACATAACCAAAGTGATTTAACATTTATTTATCATGTACTTTTGTGAAACATAGCTGTCTGGCAGTGAGTGAGCGATATATTAAATGTTTTCTCAATGGTTATAAATAAAGAACAACAAAAAACTTAGGTGGTCAGATTTGGTCAATTGAAGACCTTCAGTTTTTAACACAATCATTGTATACATGTACCTGTACATAGATGAACATTGTACTGTGATTTTTTCTTTGTGAATTAGCAGTTATTTAATGTACTGTATAAAGCAATGGGTTTATTTGTCAGATTCCTCCCCTAAGGGGTTACACACTGAACAAGAAGCAGGTGGGTTCTTTGAATAAACCTAGGAGAGGTTATGAGCAGACAAACAACTTAATCTACAGATCACAGCTATATCACTTGTTTTGGTAGAGTGTTTTAAAATACAAATTAGCAGACTTGTACGACACGAGTCCGGGACTCAAACTAGAGTCGGACTCGAGTCACGGCCGCAAAAGACTCAGACTCGACCTTGTGTGACTCGGACTTGAACATTCGGGTTCCATGACTCGGAGACATTTCTATTACACAAGTACTATTACAGTTACTAGGAAACTGCACAATAAAAACCCACCCAACAAAACATTATCCAATCACTGGTTAGCCCTGTTGTCTGCAGCCAATCATAGTAAGAATAAGAAATTGGAAGCGAGTTAGATTGTAGCGTAAACAAATCCCCACATAAATCCAAAAGCAACAATTGCAGACCAAGTTTTTTTTTTTCCTCTTTTGCATTAAGTTTTATAAGGAATAAATAATGCCAACACGGTAAACAAGTAAGTAATTAGTACTTTAAACCGTGTTTTAAGCACTGTAGAAATACATTTCTAAAAAAGCATTCTTGAAAAATACGTAATTTGATTTTGTTGCTGAGCTCCTGAATCTCTGGAATGTAATGTATTTGTTTGCACGAAAACAATAGAACATTGGTCACCTTAATAATTTTGATCTTACTGAAAACAGAAATAAATGAAAAAAATAATACATCATATAAGTTATAATCATACTTTTACCTCTTCTTAATTAATATCAGAACGTCGCAGTGTGATTAAATATTCTGTGCTTTGCTTCTATTAATCTCCACTCGTTCCCAGCAAATGCCATCACTGTTTGCAAGCAACATCAATGAATTCACCTGGCAAATTCAGAGTAAAACTAGGCACTAAAGTCTCAAATCAAAAATTGCTTACTGTCAAACAGGCAGCTATATCAGACTGATATGACAGAAAGACTGATTGATAGCAAAAAAAGAATAACTTAATACCACTTCATTTACCAAAATGAAAATCATTTATTATGGATGCAAGATAAACCCATTAACAATACGCTGTGCAGTGTCAACCTAGAAATCTGCCTGTGTGAACTTCCATGGTTTTTGTTCCACTATGAACCTACGCAAAGGGGAAATACATAAGTATAATGTTTTTGTGTAAAAGAGAAAAGATAAAAAATACATTATACGAAATCAAATGAACTGAAGCACAATCTCGTAAATGCATCATCGTATTACAAACTTAATAAAAGTTCAAATGCAATGAAAGTGAAACATAATGCTTCTGCTTTGCAAAACAAATAATAAAAATAATACTACATTTAATATTTAAGAACACAGTTTATAGTTCTGGCAATGTCGAAATCAGATTGGCAGATTTTACCCAAATCGAAGTCAAAGTAGATGATATAGTCAGAGGTCAAAGGAACTTAAATTTTGTACCGGTGTAGTGTTATTTTCAGGTATATGTTAAAAATCACGGATTCTATCAAAGCGAAAAAAACAACATCCACAAACTTGAAGATCACGGATTCTATCAAAGCAAAATACAACATCCACAAACTTGAACTTGAAGTTTATCTATAAACTTGAGGTACATTCAAACAGTATTCTAGTTCCAAAAGACAATAGTGACAGGCAAGTTCAAAAAGGCATGCAAACAGAATAATCTAGCTAGAAAAAAATAAATCCTAAATCTTTTTTTTTTTTTGGTATTTTCTTTTTTATTTGTGCTTTTTTTCTAAGTGACATCAGACAACATCTGTTAGGTAAACTGTTCCCCCACTATTACCACTAGTTTTATGCATTGAAATTGATTTGAGTTTGTTTCAAGGACTTGGACCCTGATGACTCAGGCTCGAGGTTTGAGGACTTGACTACAAGTCTGCAAATTAGTCAAATCAGCAAACTGATAATACCAGTGAAATGATATAGCATATACAGTGGCTCTCAAAAGTATTCACCCCCCTTGGACTTTTCCACATTTTATTGTGTTACAACATGGAATCAAAATGGATTGAATTAGGAGTTTTTGCCACTGATCAACACAAAAAAGTCCATAATGTCAAAGTGAAAAATAAAATCTACAAATTGTTCTAAATTAATTACAAATATAAAACAGAAAATAAATTAACTGCATAAGTATTCACCCCCTTTGCTATGACACACCTAAATAAGCTCTGGTGCAACCAATTGTCTTTAGAAGTCATATGATTAGTTGAATGGAGTCCACCTGTGTGCAATTAAGGTGTTTCACATGATTTCAGGTTAAATACACCTGTCTCTGGGAGGTCCCACAGTTGGTTAGTACATTTCCTAACAAAGACTACATCATGAAGACGAAGGAACATTCAAAGCAAATCCGGAATAAGGTTCTTCAAAAGCACCAATCAGGGGTAGGATATAAGAACATTTCCAAGGCATTGAATATCCCCCGGAGCACAGTAAAGTCCATTATTAAGAAATGGAGAGAATATGGCACAACTGTGAATCTGTCTAGAACAGGCCGTCCTCAAAAACTATCCGGGCGAGAAGGGCACTAGTCAGGGAGACCACCAAGAGGCCTATGGCAACTCTAAAGGAGTTACAGTCTTCCACGGCTGAGCTGGGAGACACTGTGCATACGGCAACAATAGCCCAGGTGCTTCACAAAACTGGCCTTTATGGGAGAGTGGCAAAAAGTAAGCCATTGTTGAAAAAAACTCACATCAAATCTCGGCTAGAGTTTGCCAGAAGGCATGTGGGAGACTCTGAGACCAATTGGAAGAAGATTCTATGGTCTGATGAGACCAAAATAGAGCTTTTTGGCCTCAACGCTAAGCGCTATGTTTGGTGCAAGCCTAACACCGCACATCATCCTGAGAACACCATCCCTACCGTGAAGCATGGTGGTGGCAGCATCATGCTATGGGGATACTTCTCTGCGTCAGGGCCTGGAAAGCTGGTGAAGATAGAGGGCAAAATGGATGAAGCAAAGTACAGAGAAATCCTGTAGGAAAACCTGCTGAAGTCTGCAAGAGACCTGGGACTTGGGAGAAGATTCATCTTCTAGCAGGATAATGACCCCAAACATACAGCCAAAGCCACACTGGAGTGGCTTAAAAACAAAAAGGTCAATGTCCTGGAGTGGCCCAGTCAAAGCCCGGACCACAATCCAATTGAGAATATGTGGAAAGAAAATTGCTGTTCACCAAAAGTCCCCATCCAACTTGACGGAGCTTGAGCAATTTTGCAAAGAAGAATTGCAGTGTCCAGATGTGCAAAGCTGGTAGAGATTTATCCAAATAGACTCATGGCTGTAATTGCTGCCAAAGGTGCCTCTAACAAATATTGACTCAAGGGGGTGAATACTTATGCAATCAATTATTTTCTGTTTTGTATTTGTAATTAATTTAGAACAATTTGTAGATTTTATTTTTCACTTTGACATTATGGACTTTTTTTGTGTTGATCAGTGGCAAAAACTCCTTATTCAATCCATTTTGATTCCATGTTGTAACACAATAAAATGTGGAAAAGTCCAAGGGGGGTGAATACTTTTGAGAGCCACTGTACAGTAGCTGATCTCATGTTTTTTTTTTTTTATTAGTATTAAAGCAAACTTTCAGTATCAATGTACATTTTAATTTCTAAATGGTTTCACCTTACTTTGGTCTCAGAATACATAATGTAATGTTCCCCTGCACAATAAATAATTTTTTTCATCACGGTTGACATTCACAGTCGACACAGTAAGCAAATCTACTGTGACCATTGTGAATTCTCTGCAATTGGCAGGGGAGCCGAACCATTTACATAGAAATTACAATATTTTCCATCTATGACTAACTCATGAGAAGGAAATGTCAAAATCACAAAACACTAATAAGCATATCAGTTTTATCTTTTCAATCAACAAATGGAATCAACATTGTGTAATGTCTTTCGATTACCTGCTGTAGTCTCAGTTTTTATATTTTTATTTGAGAGAGAGCGAGAGAGAGGATATATTATTGATTATTTTAGCATTTCCCACAGAACCATTACTTTTCCTCTGTTTTCCTTCTAGTTGTGCATAGAACTGTTAAAATTAAAGACTCTGACAAGATTTAAATGACCTGACTCATAGGAAATTATAACACTTCAAAAGGGGTAGTGAAGTTAATCACATTACCTCATCCTTTAATGAAACAAAACATTAAGTTGTATAACATGCTGTGTTATATTTGTATTTGCTTTGCAGGTTCCTCCTGCTTTGCACCATAACTTCAAAAGGAGGGTGTGGCAAAGTGGTAAGTGGTAGCAGGTGTATAGCAGGTGCAATGCGGATACAGTAATTCCAAGAACACACAGACAACAAAGTACGGGTGAAAATGATTGATTTAATGGTGTATAATCCAATGGTCTGATGACCCGCCAGTAAATAATAAAGAGCTGGCAATACACAACAATGTGTATTGCACAGTAATAAAACGAAGGGTTGCATTCCCGCAAATAATAGACACGGTAGAAAACACACACAATTAGACACACACAATCACTGTTCCAAAGTGAGTGCTCTCAGTGCTTGTGGTGAAGTACAATATAATACGTGCTATTAGTGAAACAAGTGCTGATAACAATGTTTATTCGTGACGGTAGTGCAGTGGTGATCCGGTTTCGTGCTGGCCCTTGGCGACAGCTCCGGATCTGTGTTTAGCCGTCTAGTGATAACAAACACAGACAATTACTAAACAGACAAACAAATAAAACACTCACGAACTCCTTTCGTTAATTATTTTGGGCAATCTCCCGGTCCTTCCAGTTTCCTCGTAGCAAAACCCAAGCGAAGGAAAAGATTTACAATTCTCCAGCCCCTTTTATGCGATTATGCATGACCCCTTGGTAAACGATTGCAGCTGATTCTATTGCCTGCAGCTGCTACCTCGTTTACCTTCCAGGTCAATACATTCTCGCACTGGAGTCTCGTCTTTTTCCAGGCTGATTGACTTCCGACACAGGGAATGAACTGTCAGGACAACCTGTCCAAAGCCTTTCCCTTTCGCTACTTCGTATCCTCACAGGTCGAGAGGGAGATTTACAACCAGAACTCATTATATTTCCATCAGAGAGGGCAACTGAAAGGTTAAAAAAATCACTGTTCTGTCCTCAGAGTAACCCAAGCAACTTAAAAGTAGAAACAAAAAAGGTTGATTTAATGAATTTTTTTTTTTCTGCAACACTGTTGTGGTCCAGCCCCAGGTATAGGATCGCTTTGGGTGGCCTTAAAAGATTTGAAAGTTGAATGGATTAACTGTTTACCAGCTGCAGTCATACCCTTGCTGGAGCAACATCAGGATTTTAGTTCCAGCACAAAAATGCCAATACCTAACAGAAATCGTGACTGTCACATTCTCACTTGTGTCTGAAATATTATTTGATATAGTAGAAAAGCCCATATTACTATTTTTGCATTTTTTTTTTTATCCTGGTATTATCAGGGGGTTCTTGATTGGAATTCAAAGCTGTATAAACAGCTTTGTTAAAATAATGAAATAATAAATAATAATTAAAATGCTATTTATTGTATGACTCTCGATCTTTACCTTGCCAGTCTTTTTATTCTCTGCTTTATTTCCAGTTTCTGCAAGGCTATCCAGAATTAATAGAGCCCATCTTCATAAGTACAAATTGCAAATTTTGTTGTCATTCCTTAGGGGGAAATTCAATTGTCCCTGAAGATAAAGCAGGTAAGAAAACATTTGCATTACAAAGACCATAAAGGCTTGCTAGGAATTATGTGCGTATTAATAATACATTTCTCGCATGCCTTTCATTAGTTTGTCAATTATATGACTTTTAGTGAAGTCTTAAACTTGGGCATTATGAGAGGAGAAACGTAATGGTTTACTAAGAGCTGTTCATCCCCAGGCAAGCAACTGTTTCTCATCAATAAATAAACCTTGTACGACATTTTTAAAAGAGAAGTTTGAGCCATTGGGGAAAGTCATGTTTTGTTGCCCTAGGTTTGGTTAGTCTTGATTCAAAATACCACAGGGTTACCATTCACAATGCTATAAACACACAGTTCATACAGAGGGTGTACGATTGGGATTTAAAGGACAAAGTCCAAGTGGGAGAGTTGAGACAGCAGGCAGTGCAAGGGCTGAAAAGGATTGACAGCAGTGCACTACCGGGCAAGATTAAAGTCTGGTGCTTTCAGTTTGGTCTTCTTCCAAAGTTGCTGTGGCTGTTTACTATGTATGAGGTTTCCCTGTTAACAGTAAGACCGGAAGCCTTGATTAGTTCATACATTAGGAAATGTCTGGGAGTTGCATGCTACCTTAGCAAGGTAGCACTCTACAGTAAAGCTGCCAGTTTCATCTGTAACTGAGGAATTCAAGTGCGCTAAGGTTTGGCTAGAAATGACACCGATGGACTCAGATAAGAAGGTGACAAGCCTTTACAAACCTTAAATACAAAACAATACAAAAAAACCCTCTGATTTGTAAGTCAGAGCCAGCATAGTTGTATATACATATAGTAATGATGTGCCAAAGGGGAGCACTCTAGAACAAATATGCAGCATGAATTATACAATACATCTAGTGTATATAAAGACTGCTTACAAACAAACTGGTAAATATAATCACCAATAATTGAAAACAGGAAAATTAGGTAGCAGTCACTAACTTTAGCCTGCTAGCTTGAGAAAAAGCCTTCTTGTTCCTAAAAAGGAAACCTAATTTAGGTCCTAATTTTAGTACCAATTTATCAATAGTGTAATTAAAAGTAAGATGCTCACCAATCCATATACCCAAATATGTATAAAAATAAATGTTCTGTAGTAACTCTCCATGTGATGTAACAGTAGCCCAAGTCAGATTTATAATCATACCTCCTATTAGAACAGAACAGCATTGTTTTTGTCTTCAATACATTAAATAATAATCTGTCTTGAAATAGTCAATATTAAATGCAGGCTGCAAAGCCCTCTGTGCTTCCTATACGAAATATAATGCTGTATACAAAATAGTATTGTCACATATTACATATTACCCACATCCGATCCCAGGTCATTTATATAGAGGGTAAAGAGGATTGGTCCAAGGACTGAACCCTGAGTTATCCCCTTAGATAGAGGCTCAAAGGCAGAAATAATTCCATCAGCTCTTATTGCTTGTGTTCAGTCTTTTAGGTAATCCTTGAACCAATCCACAGCCCTCTCGCTCAATCCTAAACATCATTTTTTACACAGAACTGTATGATCTACAGAATCAAAGGCTTTAGATAAATCCAGGGACAGTTCACGTGTTTTTACACGACAGTGAGGCATGATCATTAATAACTGAAGTAAATTCAGCCAAAAAAATCCAGGCAATGTTGATATCTGTAATAGGTGAAATTATTGTCCAGTTTATATGAGCCAAAGAAAATATAAAATGTTTATCATTAAAATTCTTGAAAGTTATTTTATAGATAATTTTAGATTTAAGTTAAGGAATATGAGAGCATCTCAAATACAGTACATTTTGTTATGGTCGCTGTGACAGGGTGGCTGGGTGGTGAAGTCACAGCAGAAGCAGGAACAAAATAAACTGACACCAGGGACTGCAGTTAAAGTAAGAAAGACGGCTCGTCTTTTTATTTTTAAATAACAAAAATAAATAAAATGGTCAAACAAAAACACTGTGCTCACAGAGCAAAATAAAACAGAAACAGAAACAAGTCACGAACACAAAAGTAATAAATGCAACACAGGTCAGGCTGGGCAGATTGCCTTCACTGTTCCTATGTTTAATTTCTTTATCTCGTTTCTCCGTCACTCCTCTCGCTCACTTTCTCCTTCTGACACCCACCTCGAGTGCCGAGAGCTGCAGGCTTTTATTAAGGTGAACCATCTCCCAATTAGCAACAAAATTAATCCCGTAATTAATTCGGGAGATGGTTCACCTTCGGCACGAGTTTTTTTAAACTGTGGATGGGACTACCCATCCACACTAAACAAAATATAAAACAAAAACACGGCTACGCCGACAATACATAAATACAAATAAAACAATACAGAAATAATAACACACGGCGCCTCGCCGTCCTATAAATAAATAAATCATAACACAAAACAAATACAAAAGCACACTGCACAGGGGCGGAGGGGAGACCCCGATCTAAAAATAAAACGAACAAACACATATCAATAAGCAGGGCTTACTACCGCCCTGCTACAGTCGCTAAAAGCATTAGAGAATGTTCCAGCCAAGCTGTATTTAGAATTCTTTAATTGGTCTGTAAAACACAAACCAATTAAAGAAGATTCAGTTATATTTTTTTTGTTTGGAACATTTATCTGTTTGGTTATACCCAATGCCAGACTTGCATTAGATTTAGTCAGTCATAATTAAAATCACTCATAAGTACCAATTCACTAGTGCCTAAAAAGGCTGAGAATTTTGAGATAAGGCCTATAACAGCCTAATATCAGCAAAGGTTGTGTATGTGGCAAGTATAACTGCAAAACATAATTTAATAACCCTTTACAACAGAGTCTACTAGCTTAAACTCATCTTGGAAAAGGTCTTTTACATATATTGCTACTCCCCCACCCTTAGATGCCCTGTCAGCTTGAAAGAGCTTATAATTTTGAACTTGCAATTCATAATCAGGGATAGACTTCTTCAACCGGAGGCTTGGTGGTCTAGTGGGTAAAGAAAAGGGCTTGATACCAGGAGCTGTCCCTGGTCCTAAGCCCCACTCAGACACTGAGTAACTGTTTGTAACCCTCAGCAAGTCACTTATCTTCCTTGTGCTCCGTCCTTCGGATGAGATGGAAAAACAAGGGCCTATGGTAAGTTACTGCAGCTGTTGTTGATGCACAGTTCACCCCCTAGTCTCTAAGTCGCTTTAGATAAAAGCATCTGATAAATTACTTATTATTATTATTATTATTATTATTATTATTATTATTATTATTATTATTATTATTATTATTATTAATATTATTATTAATAATAATAATAATAATAATAATAATAATAATAATAATAATAATAATAATAATAACCACGTTTCAGTCACAACAGCACGATTAAGATGGTTCAACCACAACTGAAACAAATCAAATTTAACATGGACAAATCCTAGGCCACTATGCTTCCTAAAGTCAGATGGTAAAAATAAACAGTCAGGATCAGATGGACCTGGGTTTATTCCACATTCCCGCTTACCGGTAACAAAAATATACAAATTGTAAGATTGTGCTGTTTTGTATGCAAGACTGACTAGAGATAGTCAGTCTTGCATAAAGGACAGACCGTATAGTAACCGAGAATCCCTTAGACAAGATTACGTTTGAATTTGCATAGAATTTTACTTTTATATCTGTTATTCTTGTATCAAACTAATAGGTACATGAAAAAAATGTGACAAAATGCTTTGTGGTAATGTTTAACCTGGGATTAGTCTCAGTCTTAGGAATATGTACATTACAAATATATTTTAAGCATTAAAATAACAAGCATAAAAAACCAAAATCTTTGCAATATAGTCCAGTGGGAAATACAACCACGAAACTGCCAGTGTCCTTATTCTGTAGTCCTTTCTCTGCTGCCGCTGAATGCTCGGTAAATGTAGAAAATACTGTTGGTTACCTGAACTGTTGGTCAGATCAATGTTATATATATGTATATATTCTAAGTAGTACAAAAAGATATCACCTAAGACCATGATTGAAGTAGTTCTGGTGGAAAATGGATACTATAGTGTAACATCCCTTATAATCTGTGGCAGATGGAAAACACGCAGGTTCCTCTGCAATGGAATTAGAATCATACAGGTGCAGCATAGATAAAAATGTTAATTAAACTGCATTTATTAAAAAAAACAATCTTGCTCAGTAATTACTAAAGGCACTGTTCAGCTATGAGCACTAGGTATATTTTGCATGTGGTAAAAAATGCACCTTTGAAAAAAAAATTACTGGAGATACTATCTATTGTTGTATTGTTTGATTCTGTTGCTTCTGAAACTGTTTGAAGTAAAGTAATTTGTGTGTCATTTAAAGTTTCTACCCGTGCTATGATTCATTATGAATATTAAAATGAAACAACAAAATGTTATTTAATTGTTTATTGTGGCTTAATGTTTGGTATAGGATAGCAAAGCAAACATTTTAATTTGTGTTGGTTAAATAAAAAAAAAATCTATCATAGCTGTACAGCGTGATGTTTCTCAACCTCTGTGATATACAAACAGTGGGTTAACTAGTACATGGAGATAAACTTGGTTTACAAATTATTATTGTTGAATTACTGTGCACTGGCTTTCCAAATTGCATATCCACTTAATTACAAAAAATAGAGACTTTCTTTTGCCTGCACTAATCCATTTTTGTTTGTGTTTATCACAGGAATCCTTCCTATCCATGGGGAAGCAAGAATGTTCATGCTGCAAGGAGATAATTACTGTCTAACAGTGTCTGTGATACTATTGCAAGTAGAAGTCATCATATTGCCAATACCACCTGAATATAAATGTACTTCCCAAACCTGTCAGTGATAATCAAAGAGCCCTGATATATGAGGGCTTATCTCCAGGTGCCTTATGCAATGAACACTAATGAACCTATTGTCACAGGACTTTAATTGTGATATTCTAATATACAGTATCTCCTATGATATTGCGTCTAAGAAATGCTAATGAGAATAATGTGCAAATCAACCAATATGAATGCCATGAAGATTAGGGATGAAGAATATGTTATTTAACTTTCAAATCACTGCAACTGGCTAATAGTCTACAAAGGCCAATTAACACCATCCGTGTGTTTTCCTTGAAATGTACTGAACTTTTGCTAGAAAAATCTTTGGGAGGAAGATTATATAAAGCTTCATTTTATAGCTGACGGAATTTAAAATGGATCCACAATAGAGTCATTTACCCAGTGGGACCTTTTAATTAACCATGATGAAGGTCTTGAAAATAAACACATATTTCATTGGCAATATATTGAGATACATAAACCTGTACGACCCAATCCAATACACTTCCTTTTTTTTCCCTTTAAATCCAGCTAACAAGCCTCCATTCTGATTGTAATCTCATTTTAAATTTCGCAAGCGCCGTCTCCAATAGAAATGCAGGAATGTGCTGTCACTCAGTAGTTGGGGCGAGTTTAAAGTATTCAGAACGAATCAATGATAGATACAAGTCAGGAAGGCGGGACATTGCCCAGCAGCACTGGGAAATGTATTATTATTTTTGTAGTAGGTTTTATTTTTTAATGGGAAAAGGGTAAAGTCAACGTGAATAGATTAACCATCACATCAAATCAGTAGCACCCTGGCTGCCCACGGTGGCCCTAGTGAAAACATTAATGCATACTGTAACTTCCTACTGTTACGTATTGAATAAAAGAAAAAAAAGAAACTGCTTGTAATTTCAAAAGATCAAACTTCTTTTTATTTTGAGGACTTCAGGTGAAGGCAGGAGTGTAGCATGTCTTGTACACAGCATACGTTTTACTACACTGCTGTTTCCAGAAACTTCATCTGCTTAATTAACATAACTGTTCTAAAATGTATCATTCTATTACATAAACAGCCAATAGAATCAATATACATATCACCCAGATTAGGTGAACACCCAATAGTAGACTCCGTGCTTAACAAGGTACTTTTCAAAGAAATAGCTTTCAGCTTTAACCCTTTATACACTACACCTACGGCTTCATTATGACAAAATTGATACATTGTTAGTTGCTTCTCTGCAGCTTTTGGGAAAGTCTTTGTTGATGGACATCAATTCTAGTTTGTTCATGAGTTAAAGGTCATATGCCCTGAAGACATCATTCTTTCACCTATGTAACATTGCTAAGATCAAACATGGCCTCCCCCAATAGGATTCTATGAGATCGATGGATGCTCAGTAATCCTCAGGAATTTCAGATCAGGCCCTGTCCAGGCTGAACTACAGGTTTAGTATGTAGGATGGCTCTACTTTGAAGACTATTTGTTACTAGCTATAGAGTTATTTTAAGGTCTCCTTGTGCTGCATTGTCAGGGAAAAAGATACTGTTGTTGAATGTCACATACACTGTATTGCAAGACAGTTAAATATATGATGCTTTGACCGATTTTCAGTCCTTGACATTTGAAATGTTTAAATCAATCAATTTGGAATAAACTATTTAATTAAATTAAGTTAAGAACAAAAACTTTGGTGATATGTTTTGATTTTAAATAAAGTGTAAAAAATGTAAAATCAGTTGCAAGGACAGGTAGGCATTATAGAATATTTTCCATTTATTGTATTGTAATAGCTGAACACAACATTTAGGTCTGTAATCTTGGTTTCTTTTGTTTTTTTATTTTTTGGGGTGAATGGGGCTGTGTGGCAGTGTGGGCTGCAGACCAGGGAAATTAAACCAAAACTGAGGCTCTACGGGGCAAAACTGAGGCTCTACGGGGCAAAACTGAGGCTCTATGTGGCAAAACTGAGGCTCTACGGCGCTCAGTGTATTATTAATTACAAAAAAACAAACAGTTTAAACAAAACACAAAGAAACAAGCACATTCACCAAAACAAAATAAACACTAACAAATAATCATATTTATAAAACGAGTACTTCGCTTTCTGGTAGCATTCGCTCTCGCTCTTAACTCCTCTTAATTATCAATTCCCATAATGAGTTGGAGTGGGTCTTTTTATATTCTGTGGCTGGAGCCTTAATTACCCATTAAACAATTACCTTATTAAGGCTCCAGCCACTTTCCCATGGGTTTTATCGGGATGGGGATTTAACCCCATTGTGAAATATACTATAATGAAGTTAATCACCCAGAGGTGTGTATTTCTAGTTTGGAAATGTTAATAGCATTTTATTGCAGCTTTGCACTTGAGAAAAAGAACAAAAAAATCTAGCTCATTATGTCTTCCTAATACTTGTGTGTTGTTTACTGTGTATGGGGTCTATTTCAATGATCCAAAAAGTAGCAGATCTCAATAGTGCCACACTAGACAACCTGCTCTTTCACACACCCCATTCCACCCTGATATTCTATTGAGAAATGATAATAAAGAGATGCATTAATTACCACTGATTTATTATTATTATTTATTTCTTAGCTGATGCCTTTATCCAGGGTGACTTACAACTGTTACAAGATATCACATTATTTTTACATACAATTATCCATTTATATAGTTGGGTTTTTTAAGTGGAGAAATCTAGGTAAAATACCTTGCTCAAGGGTACAGCAGCAGTGTCCCCACTGGGGATTGAACCCACAACCCTCCGGGCAAGAGTCCAGAGCCCTAACCACTACTCCACACTGCTGCCCCCACTTCATGGAATGCCTTACCCGATGTTGTTAAATTTGCAACAAAGATGTAATCAGTGGTTTGAGCACCTTGTGTACATTACTGCTATTTAAGGATGTCAAATATTTAGATTTGCTTCTGTTGAGATATTTAAAACAGACCCCTTATTTGATGCTGGGTTTAGTCATTGTATTTAAACAATTTAGCTGTAGGTAACTTTAGTATAACAGTATTAGGGTCATTCACTTTATTGAAAAAGTAAGGACTGAAAAATGTTTAATAGTTCAAGAGTTAAATGTTCAAGAGTTTTGCAGAGCAATACTCTTATTTATGTATTTATATATAATATATATTTACAGATATTTATGTCTGCAATAATAGTAATAAAAAAGTAACTGGTTACTCACTCCAGTTCCAACACGACCCTCCTCCTTTCCGGGGCGTGACAATCACAACTGTCATAGACCCGCAAGCCGCCGCCCAACTGACTCAGGAGGTAGCAGGTAGCAAAAGCGGGCCATTTGCATAGTAGACCCCCTCAGCAAAAATGGGGGTTCTACTCCAGGTATTTTCTAGTGCCAAAACAGGATGTCAGCCTCAGACCGATCCTCGATCTCAGACAGGTGAACCTGTATCTGTCGGAGACGGTTAAAGATGCTGACTTCGCAACGGCTGTTGCAGCCCATCAGGCTACGTGACTTGTTCACCACAGTGGACCTGAAGGACGCCTATTTCCACATCCCAGTAAAATCAGCGCACAGGAAATACCTGAGGTTCGCCTTTCAGGGAACAGTGTACCAGTTCTGTGTCCTACCGTTCGGTCTCTCTCTAGTCCCACACATTTTACGAAATGCATGGAGGCTATACTAGCCCCATTGAGACTCAGAGGCATCAGAGTCTTCAATTATGTGGACGACTGGCTCATCTGCTCCGAGTGTCCAGCAAGGGCACACGAACATACAGAGCTCTTCACCAACCATCTACATCCATGCAAAGAGCCAGCTAACACCCACCCGGGTAGTAACCTATCTGGGGGTGTGCCTGGATTCAGGACACATGTTGGCTACTCTGTCGGACGACAGAGTTCTGAGAGGAACCGCCTGCTTAGAGCTGTTTCAGCTCGGCAGGGCACTACCAGTAGTGGTCTTCCAGAGGCTTCTGGGCTTGATGGCAGCAGCATCAGATACCCTCCCACTGGTTCTTTTGCATATGCGCCCCCTGCAGGTTTGGGTCAACAGCACGGCTTGTCAACCGGTTTTGAAATGCAACCTCCTGTTAACACTGTCTATCGGCACTCTCTTGGTGGAGACATCCGGCCCATTTACGCCTAGGTGTAGAGCTGGGCAGCGTCACCAGGAGAAAGGTCATCACCACATACGCATCCAACACGGATTGGGGCAGAGTGCGGAATGGCAGGGGCATACAAGGGTTGTGGCAGCCCCCGTGGGAGGGTCACCACATCAATATTTTAGAACTGCAGGCAGCGTTCCTGTCCTGCAGGAATTTTTGGAGCAGGTTTGGGGGAGACACGTGCTCGTCCGCACGGACAACACGACTGTGGTGTCCTACATTAACCACCAGGGTGGTTTGCGGTCACCCAGTCTCCACTGTGTGGGCTGCTGACCTCCTCTCGAGGGGGATCCCCAGCAGTGCAGAGTGGAGGTTGTGAGCCTTCATTTGCACCGTTTGCGCTGCTCCTGTTATGTCTGGAGAAGATCAGACAAGACCAGGCCAGGGTGCTCCTAATAGCCCCTTACTGGTCCAGGAGAGTCTGGTTCTCCTCCCTGATGCAGCTGCTGAACGGCCAGCCGTGGGACCTGCCGATGCGACACAACTTGCTCAGTCAGGCGCAGGGCACTCTGTGGCACTTCAACCCATTGAGCCTGTAGCTCTGGGTTTGACCCTTGAATGGCTACATTCGAACAGGGTGATTGACACCCTTCAAAACGCCAGGGCAGCCTCCACCCGTTCCCAATATGGGTACAAGTGGGGCGTGTTCCAGATGTGGTGCTTGTCTCACATGTCCTATGGCAGTTGTACTGCAATTTTTACAAGACCTTTTTGAGGAAGGGAAATCTCCTTCTACTCTAAAGGTCTATTTGGCAGCCATTTCGGTATACCCTATAAAGATCGATTCAGTCTCCCCAGGAGCTCATTTCCTGGTGGGGCAATTTTTGAAAGGCACCTTACGGCTTAGGCCACCGGTGAAGGATTTAGTTCCTTCGCTGGAGGTTAAATGTAGTGCTTAATGCACTAACAAAACCTCCATTTGAGCCCATTCAGCTGAGCTGAAATTCCTGTCTTTCAAGACAGCGTTCTTGCTTGCCATTACTTCAGCTAAGCGGGTGAGTGAAATGCAAGCATTTTCTATTTCGAAAGCTTGTCTAATTTTTTTCAGAGGCCAGAGCGAAGGTCACCCTTCGTACTAACCCAGCTTTCCTGCCGAAGACCATCTCGGCTTTCCACATTAATCAGTCGGTGGAATTGGAGGCTTTCCATCCCCCTCCTTTCCAATCTGACAAGGTGCCAGGCCCAGTGCGGGCGTTAGCATACTATGTGGAGAGGACTAAAAGCTGGAGGCAGTCGGAGCAGCTGTTTGTTTGCTACGGGGTGAAGTCCCAGGGACAGGCTCGTCTAAACAGCGTCTGTCAAATGGTTAACAGGCATGGTACAAACTGCGTATGAACTGGCTAATCCGCCCCCGCCTGAGAAGCTCACCGTTGCACCAGGGGTCAGGTGACTTCATGGGCGTTGTTTCACGGTGCATTTATCCAGGACATATACAGTGCAGTAGTGTGTGCTTCCACCCATACATTTGCCAGGTTCTATCGGCTGAATGTCGTGGACCAGCAGAATCCTGGTTTTGGCACAAGAGTACTGAGGGTGGCTTCCCAGTCCACCTTCACGTCACAACATTAGAGGTGAGTCCATTTTAATGTTATGTTGGAACATTACTGTCACACAAGCGGTTACTAGCTTGTAAATTGGGTTGTATGCCATGTCCTTGTGACAGCTTGTGTATACTCACCCATTTTGTAATGGTTACTATTCCCTACTTGAAAGGGAATGTTAGGTTATTATCATAACCGGTTGCCTGAAATAGGAATATTAACCATTAACTTCGGGGTCGCGGCGTTCATGGTCATAATCTTGAAGAACATGACTATGATTGTAGGGTCGCTGCTGTTTTATGGTTGCGGGGCGCAGCCTCAGCAGCACCACCCTGCTCTAGCGAGAATCTTTGGCATAGAGTTTTTCAGTTCGGGTGTCTTACAGCGAAACACCCATTTTGTAATGTGGTCGTCTGATGGAGTCCCAGGTAAACGGTGCCTCAGGTCATCACGTAGGGCAGTGGGGATTGGAACCGTCCGAGTCACCGTGTGAGTCAGTGTAAGGGCTTGAGCCAAAAACTCAAGGACTTGGACCATTTGGTTTTTCAAGTCTGTAATATCCTGTGCCTGTCTCGAGTTGCCGCGCACGCCTGAGTCGTGCTCGCAGGGGACGTTGTGCAGGACGTGCAAGCGTGAAATTTAGCCATGCTTGATGTCTCTATGGCCCAGAGGGCATTGTTTAAACACCGGAGGATGTAAACCTGTGCATTGAAGCACTCAGGCACCAAGGGTGCAGAAGCACCAAGGACACTGAGTGAGGTAGAATAGAGTACTGGTGCACCGAAGGATCGGGGCACTGAGTGAAGGTGTTATCGATGTGCTGGGGCACCGAAGCACCGAGGCATGGAGCGTCTAAGCACCGAGGGCACAGACAGACGCCTAGCCTTAACTGCGTGTAGTCAACACAACCTGGGGTAGCACATGGCATCCACTGGGGTGGACACACAGGCTTGAGTGGCTGTGGTAGGCAATCAGGAGAGCAGTACAGGGAAGCGCTTTGCAGTTTTTTTTTAAACTGCAAAGGCAGTAATAGGAAAAAATACAGGCCCCCACACACAGCAGTTCAGCTATGGGGGAAAAACAGTCACCACGCCAGACGGGTGAACTGTAATTTTTTTTTTTTTTTTTTTACCAAACGCACCGAGTAGGCAGGCTGAAAATAGCCGGCGAATTCAACCCAAAAGCAGGGTGCAGCAGAGCTGGGTCCCGGTGGAGGATCCCGAGTTAATTTCTTTTATTTTTTTTTTATTTTTTTGAGCTGCAATAGCAGAGAAAAAAACACAGAACAGCAAGTGCTGTAAGGTTAGAAAAGCAGACTACAATCGCAAAGTGATGTAGGCTTTTGAAAAGAAAAAGCTTAATCACAGCGCAGTTGTGCAGCGTTTATAGCTCAGTTCAGAGAAGCGGGGTTTCTGATTCCAGGGAAGTGGCAAGCCGACTTCCAGCAAAAATTTGCAGGCAATAAAATTGCAAGCAAAAACTCGAGAGAGAGAGCTGTTTCACACAGGCTCAATCACAGCAACTGGACAAGGGTGTCTAGCCTGGACTACGTGCAGTCACACAACCGGGGCAGCACGTAGACTACAGCAGGGTGGAGCATTGTCTACAGGCAGAGGGCATCGAGGCACAAAGGGCGCAAGCACTGAGGGTACTGGGCAAGGGTGCCTAGTCTGCAGACAAGGGGCATAGAGAGCACCACGGGCAGCGAGGGCACCGATGCAGTGAGACAGTCCGGTGGTATTGACTCGACAGTGGGGCACGGCAGAGCCGGGGCCCAGTGGAGGAATCATGCCTCTTTTTTTAAGCTGAAAATAGCAGAGGAAAAGACACAAAACAGCAAGTAGCTGTAAGGTTTGTAAAGTAGACTACAATCTCAAGCGATGTAGCTGTTGAAAGAAATAATTAAAACAATAGCGCCGTTGCGCAACGTTTAAGCTCAGTCTTCAGAAGCGGAGTTTCTGATTCCGGAGAAGTGGCAAGCCGACTTCCAGCAAAAAATTGCAGGCAATAAAATTGCAAGCAATAATTGCAAGGGAACTCAAGAAAAACTTGAGTGAGAGCTCTTTATACAGACTCAATCACAGCAACTGGACAGGTTACTTACCTTCACTTACCTGATGTGAGAAGCAAAAGAGGATGTGAGCTCCACTGAGTGACTACTTATTCCCTCGTTAGGCGGCACCGAGGGCGTCACTCCCCGGAGGGGCCTATCGGCAGCTCTGACATAAAATGCTCAGTAAATACCTGACCTGTGGCAGGCATATCCCAAAAGTATTGTTGTTGGAACCAGGTCTAAACTATGTGCAAATTACATGGTTGACTATAAATACAGCTGAAACTACCAGGGAAGCAGGTAAAGAAAAGAGAGAGAAAAAAAGAGAAATAAAAGAAATATGCACTCTATTTCTATGTGGCCAGACAAAGAGAGAGGAGGAGACGTCCCCAAATATTTAGAAGTCATCTGTCTTTTCTGAGCCTGTCTGACACAATGTATGCAGCAATTTTGCCTCAACAGACAAACAATCACTGACACCTGCCAACTGCTTCAGGCTGACCTGGAAGGAGACATGCGGAGAGCACACTGTTTGCCTGTAGCACTAAGGGTACCCACTCCATTAACATTTTATGCCACTGGCTTGTGCCAACAAACTGTGGGTTACCATAAAGCCATAAATATTTGCGACCCAAAATATTTGGCGAATCACACCCATAAAACCTATTTTGCTCCAGAAATGTTGGCTACCTGTTGCAATATACGAAGTATCTATTGTTACTGGAATTAGATTTTGTGCCAAAAATGTTTGCGTTATTTTTTCATACACGAAAAACGCATAATAAAAGGCTTGCAAATACTTATGGCTTTACAGTATACTACAGACATGAGCCATTCGGCTGGATCATGTGCAGTGCGAGATGTACCTGCAGCTTTAGTAAAGCGGGCAGGAGAATTCATCCATTTCTCTGTCTCTCACTAGCTGCAACAAAATACACAGCAGGGTTTTCATGGGAGGTATGGGTTTCCTGGTGTCCTGGGAGCCATCGATTGCACACATGTGCAGCTACGTGCACCAACACAGAATGGGCACCTCTACATAAATCATAAGGGGACTGTGACCCAGATGGCTTGTGGGTGACATCAGTTATACCAAACAGAGGTATAACCGTACCTTTAAATGTGCTTGTAATTGAGCGAACATTTGGAATCCTCAAAACGCGATTCCGATGTTTGGATGTCACTGGGGGAACACTACAGTACAGTTAGCAATATCATCCTGGCTGGTTGTGTTTTACATAGCATAGCTCTCCGTAATGGATGTGATGTTGAACTACAGAGGAAAGATTACAGGGTTTGAGGGAAGCAGATACTGAACTTGAATCCCCAGTGGTGGAGGTTGCTTATGCTGCAAGTGCCAGGCAGGTCAGACAAAACCTTATACATTACTTTTTTTTTCATTTCGTAGCCTTGCTTGAGGGGCTTGGTCATCCTCCTCACTTGGGCTGCTGGACATTTTTAATTTATTTTCACTTTTGTCTCCTTCCTTCTTTTTTTTGGTTTCAAAATGCCCTCCATTCGCTATCGCAGATGCACAGGTGCTCTTAAAGGGAATGTTGAATCCTTATTGGTTGTAACCTTACTCGCCCACTGTGCTTTGATTGGCTGGGTGCGTTTGCTATTTGATGTGAGTTAACCCACGCATGAGACCAGACATCTAAATCACGTTTTCGTGCGCTATCACGGCGGTTCGGGAACGCTATTTATCTGCAAACAGCAATAATTAATGTTATTAGATCTTCATATCTAACATATTTTAAATCCCATTTCTATTAACATTGTTATTGATCAGAAATGTAAACACGATTAGGCACACGATTAGGAAGTCTTTGTAGAATCTGAATGTGTGTGGGAGTATGACTACTAATTCTGTAAATCTTTCTTCTACATCATATTGTTAGATGCATCCAGAAGTGAAGTACAGGACTGCAAGGGGTTACCTTTACATTATAGAGCAGTGGTTTATATATTTAACATAGTGTTTGCATGCATTCTGCCGTGTCTTCTGAGATGTATTATTTAGTAAATTGTGTTCATTTACTAGACCAACAGGACATATTGGGAATGTGTATGTAATGTGCCTCCTGGATGCAGTTAAAAAAAGTCATAACATCTACCATCTACAAATCTGTGATCATGATTATTACAATCCATAGATTGATATAGTGTAAACTATGGCTGTCTATCGGGTGAGAAATTGGTCCCTCCCTGGAATTTTTTTAAATTTGAATGCAAAAATATAAATTTTGTTCAAAATTGGTAGGCAATATATTAAACTTAAGTTTTATGGTAAACAGCCATTTGCAGAATGAAATGGATACCCAAACTCAATTTAGTTTTAACTTTTTTTTGTGTGTGTTCGTTTTTTGTTTTATTTTGTTTTACCTTTGTGCAACATTTTACAGGGTTCTTATAGGATAA